>NC_059214.1:44133466-44188466 GCF_020615455.1 Coregonus clupeaformis | reverse complement strand
TGTTATTACAACAATGGAAACACAATATAACTGTTTATTCTCTCACTCTGTTTTTCTCAAACCCTCCCTGTCTCTTACTTGGAGT
The DNA here is from genome assembly GCF_020615455.1 of Coregonus clupeaformis. NCBI lineage: Eukaryota > Metazoa > Chordata > Actinopteri > Salmoniformes > Salmonidae > Coregonus > Coregonus clupeaformis. The sequence continues at coordinate 44,188,381 of NC_059214.1, read as the reverse complement.
GGAATCTGATTTAAGTCGAGAAAACCGACAAGCGAGAACGGCCTTTACACTTGAGGAGTAAAGTAGAAGTCTGTCTGTGTGTGTGTGTGTCTCTCTCTGTGTGGATGCATCTGTTTGTGTGTGTGTGTGTCTTTAATTGCAGCTGTGAGAGTCCACTGTGCTCAAACTCATTTACCTACACTACAGTAGCTTGCGAAAGTATTCACCCCCCTTGGCATTTTTCCTATTTTGTTGCCTCACAACCTGGAATTAAAATGGTTTTTGGGGGGTTTGTATCATTTGATTTACACAACATGCCTACCACTTTGAAGATGCAAAATATTTTTTTATACAAGAAATAAGACCAAAAACTTTGTAGAGCCACCTTTTGCAGCAATTACAGCTGCAAGTCTCTTGGGGTATGTTTCTATAAGCTTGGCACATCTAGCCACTGGGATTTTTGCCCATTCTTCAAGGCAAAACTGCTCCAGCTCCTTCAAGTTGGATGGTTCCGCTGGTGTACAGCAATCTTTAAGTAATACCACAGATTCTCAACTGGATTGAGGTCTGGGCTTTGACTAGGCCATTACAAGACATTTAAATGTTTCCCCTTAAACCACTTGAGTGTTGCTTTAGCAGTATGCTTAGGGTCATTGTCCTGTTGGAAGGTGAACCTCCGTCCCAGTCTCAAATCTCTGGAAGACTGAAACAGGTTTCCCTCAAGAATTTCCCTGTATTTAGCGCCATCCATCATTCCTTCAATTCTGACCAGTTTCCCAGTACCTGCTGATGAAAAACATCCCCACAGCATGATGCTGCCACCACCATGCTTCACTGCGTGGATGGTGTTCTCGGGGTGATGAGAAGTGTTGGGTTTGCGCCAGACATAGCGTTTTCCTTGATGGCCAAAAAGCCAGAGTACCTTCTTCCATATGTTTGGGGAGTCTCCCACATGCCTTTTTGCGAACACCAAACGTGTTTGTTTATTTTTTTCTTTAAGCAATGGCTTTTTTCTGGCCACTCTTCAGTAAAGCCCAGCTCTGTGGAGTGTACGGCTTAAAGTGGTCCTATGGACAGATACTCCAATCTCCGCTGTGGAGCTTTGCAGCTCCTTCAGGGTTATCGTTGGTCTCGTTGTTGCCTCTGATTAATGGCCTCCTTGCCTGGTCCGTGAGTTTTGGTGGGCGGCCCTCTCTTGGCAGGTTTGTTGTGGTGACATATTCTTTCCATTTTTGAATAATGGATTTAATGGTGCTCCGTGGGATGTTCAAAGTTTCGGATATTCTTTTATAACCCAACTCTGATCTGTACTTCTCCACAACTTTGTCCCTGACCTGTTTGGAGAGCTCCTTGTGTAACCGTGTGAAATAGCTAGCTAGTTAGCGGTGCGCCCTAGTAGCATTTCAATCGGTGATGTCACTCGCTCTGAGACCTTGAAGTAGATGTTTCCCTTGCTCTGCAAGGGCCACGGCTTTTGTGGAGCGACGGGTAACGGTGCTTCCAGGGTGACTGTTGACGATGTGTGCAGAGGGTCCCTGGTTCAAGCCCAGGTAGGGGCGAGGAGAGGGACGGAAGCAACACTGTTACATTGATGCTGTTGACCCGGATCACTGGTTGCTGCGGAAAAGGAGGTGGTCAAAAGGGGGGTAAGTGTAACCGGTGTGAAATGGCTAGCTAGTTAGCGGTGCGCGCTAGTAGCATTTCAATCGGTGACGTCACTCGCTCGGAGACAGTGAAGTAGTTGTTTCCCTTGCTCTGCAAGGGCCGCGGCTTTTGTGGAGCAACGGGTAACGGTGCTTCGAGGGTGACTGTTGTCGATGTGTGCAGAGGGTCCCTGGTTCAAGCAAAACTGTTACACTTGGTCTTCATGGTGCCGCTTGCTTGGTGGTGCCCCTTGCTTAATGGTGTTGCAGACTCTGGGGCCTTTCAGAACAGGTGTATATATACTGAGATCATGTGACACTTAGATTGCACACAGGTGGACTTATTTTACTAATTATGTGACTTCTGAAAGTAATTGGTTGCACCAGATCTTATTTAGGGACTTCATAGCAAAGGGGGTGAATACATATGCACGCACCACCGTTATTTATCATTTCGAATTTTTTGAATCAAGTTATTTTTTTCATTTCACTTTTCATTACAGGTTGTAATGCAACAAAATAGGAAAAACGCCAAGGGGGATGAATACTTTTGCAAGGCACTGTACAGGAAAACAGATGTCCATGACCTTTGAAAGAGAGAACATTAACCAAACAGAGGCTTAATCTACTACACTACAGCACGTCATCACCTGGGTTCAAATACCATTTCAAATATCTCAATTACTGTCATATACAGTGCATTCGGAAAGTATTCAGACCCCTTGACTTTTTACATTTTACATTTTAGTCATTTAGCAGACGCTCTTATCCAGAGCAACTTACAGGAGCAATTAGGGTTAAGTGCCTTGCTCAAGGGCACATCGACAGATTTTTCACCTATTCAGCTCTAAGTTTTATCTTACATCCTTATTCTAAAATGGATTCAATTGTTGTTGTTTTTTACCTGATCTATCTACACACAATACCCCATAATGACAAAACAAAAGCTGCTTATTTGTAATTTTAGCAAAAATATTGATAAAAAACGGAAATATCACATTTACGTAAGTATTCAGACCCTTTACTCAGTACTTTCTTGAAGCACCTTTGGCAGCGATTACAGCCTTGATTCTTATTGGGTATGATGCTACAAGATTGGCACACCTGTATTTGGGGAGTTTCTCCCATTCTTCAGATCCTCTCAAGCTCTGTCAGGTTGGATGGGGAGCGTCGCTGCACAGCTATTTTCAGGTCTCTCCAGAGATGTTCGATTCGGTTCAAGTCCGGGCTCCGCCTGGGCCATTTAAGGACATTCAGACTTGTCCCGAAGCCACTCCTGCGCTGTCTTGGCTGTGTGCTTAGGGTCGTTGTCCTGTTGGAAAGTGAACCTTCGCCCCAGTCTTAGGTCCTGAGCGCTCTGAAGCAGGTTTTTATCAGGGATCTCTCTGTACTTTGTGCCGTTCATCTTTCCTTCGATCCTGACTAGTCTCCCAGTCCCTGCCGCTGAAAAACATCCCCACAGCATGATGCTGCCACCACCATGCTTCACCAGGTTTCCTTCAGACGTGATGCTTGATATTCAGGCCAAAGAGTTCAATCTTGGTTTCATCAGACTAGAGAATCTTGTTTCTCATGGTCTGTGAGACCTGTAGGTACCTTTTAGCAAACTCCAAGCGGGCTGTCATGTGCCTTTTACTGAGGAGTGGCTTCCGTCTGGCCACTACCATAAAGGCCTGATTGGTGGAGTGCTGCAGAGATGGTTGTCCTTCTGGAAGGTTCTCCCATCACCACAGAGGAACTCTGGAGCTCTGTCAGAGTGACCATCAGGTTCTTGGTCACCTCCCTGACCAAGGCCCTTCTCCCACGATTGCTCAGTTTGGCCGGGTGGCCAGCTCTAGGAAGAGTCTTGGTGGCTCCAAACTTCTTTCATGTAAGAATGATGGAGGCCACTGTGTTCTTGGGGACCTTCAATGCTGCAGAAATGTTTTGGTACCCTTCCCCAGATCTGTGCCTCGACACAATCTTGTCTCGGAGCTCTACAGACGATTCCTTCGAACTCATGGCTTGGTTTTTGCTCTGACATGCACTGTCAACTGTGAGAACTTATATAGACAGGTGTGTGCCCAATCATTTGAATTTACCACAGGTGGACTCCAATCAAGTTGTAGAAACATCTCAAGGATGATCAATGGAAACAGGATGCACCTGAGCTCAATTTCGAATCTCATAGCAAAGGTTCTGAATACTTATGTGAATAAGGTATTTCAGTTTTTTATTTTTAATACATTTGCAAACATTTCTAAAAACCTGTTTTCGCTTTGTCATTATGGGGTATTGTGTGTAGATTGATGAGGACATTTTTATTTATTTAATCCATTTTAGAATAAGGCTGTAACGTAAGAAAATGTGGAAAAGGTCAAGGAGTCTGAATACTTTCCGAATGCACTGTACATTTGAAGTAAATATTCAGATATATTTTATTTGTAAAGACAAGTAGTTTAATATTTTAATGTATTTGAAAATACACCTACAAAGTATTTGAAAATACTCAAATACACTGACTCAAACATACTCCCGTGCATTTAACCCAGGTATTTCAAAATAGTATTAGAAATAAGTATTTGAAAACACTCTTCAAATACTCAAATAAAAGCACTTGTTTTGGGCTGTGCATTTGAAAATACTCCAATAACAGAAAAAAGTATTTTAAATACCATACTGAAATACACATGTATTTGAACCCAGGTCTGGTCATCACCACCGGCCAGTCTGACAGACAGACAACAGTCACAGGACCATGGTTTGATGAGAGGAGGGGGAGGAGGGAAAAAGAGAGAGAGTGAGATGAGGGAAAAAGAGAGGGAGTGAGAAGAGGGAAAAAGAGAGGGTGAGAAGAAGGTGACAAATGAAAAAGCAGGTTAATAAAAAGAAAGGGAGGGAGGTTGGTGTGTGTGTGTGTGTGTGTGTGCAAGATTTTCCTCTTGGTCTATTCTATTGAGTTCCTGAGCGAGATGACTGCTGTATGAATCAGTTCCATATGTATTTTTGTGCCTACCTTCGTAGCTAAATGCACACAATAACCCAGTTGATGTGAGGCTGTCTCCATCCGTAAAGTGTGAGATGACAGAGAAAGGGAGTGTAGAGGACCACTAAGTAACCAAACTGCAGGTGTGACACAACATGACCATTGACTGGTTGCAAAACTAACAGTAACTTACAAAAGTTACTGGAATTTTCTGTTGGGCTACAATCTTTGTTTGGTAATTTAAACTTGAATAACTTAGAAAAAAGTATTCATATAAAATATACTTGTTTTTCTTCATCTTTATACACTGAGTGTACAAAACATTAAGAACACCTTCCTAATATTGAGGTGCACCCCCTTTTGCCCTCAGAACAGCCTCAATTCGTCGGGGAATGGACTCTACAAGGTGTCTAACACGTTTCACAGGGATGCTGGCCCATGTTCACTCCAATGCTTTCCACAGTTGTGTCAAGTTGGCTGGATGTCCTTTGGGTGGTGGACCATTCTTGATATACATGGGAAACTGTTGAGCGTGAAAAACCCAGCAGCGTTGCAGTTCTTGAAACAAACCGATTCGCCTGGCATCTACCCCATACTCCGTTCAAAGGCACTTAAATATTTTATTGGTGTGCCCTTGAGCAAGGCACTTAACCCTAATTTCTACTGTAAGTCTTTCTGGATAAGAGTGTCTTCTAAAATGTAAATGTCAACAACAAAAAACATACACAATCCATGTTTCAAGGCATAAACATACTTTGTTAACCTGTCTCCCCTTCATCTACACTGATTGATGTGGATTTAACAAGTGACATCAATAAGGGATCATAGCATTCACCTGGTCAGTCTATGTCATAGAAAGAGCAGGTGTTCTTAATGTTTTGTACATTCATGTGTCCATATTATCCTTGAGTTTCTAGGGGAAAGACCATATGGTTTAAGAAAAACGTGCCTAATTAATTTTAAAAGCATCTAATCAATGACATCATTTGCGATTAACTCTGTAACTCTTCCAACTATTGAGTTTTACGTTTAACAAAGACATAATAAAATAACTAAAAACAAGTTTCCAAAATTCCACACACACACACACACACACACACACTAAATACCTAGAAATGCTAATGTCACGTAAGCCTTATCACAGACACACGCAGACACAAACGCAATCGATGAAGGGAACATATCAATAACTCAAGAAAGAGATAACCCCCACACACACTGCAGTGTAGCAAATTTTACACTCGTCTGACCACAGCCGGTCAACTCAGTACTTGTGTAATGTGTAATTCAGTATATCAGTCATGTTTAAAATTCAGATAGCAGGCAGGTAATCATGCTCCATCCATTCACCAAAAATGTCAAGTCCACATTTAAAAACCTCATCAGACATCTAGTGAATAAGATTGACTCAGACAGAGAAATGGGGAAAGGGAATGCCCTTAATTACTTCAGCTCCATGTCTTTTATCAAGGCCAGAGGAGACACACACACACAGAGACAAAACACAACGCCCAATCTCCCAACACAGGGGGCCACAGGAAACAGAAAGTAGATAGAGGAAGAGGAAGTTATGTGTATATACCTGAGCCTCTCTTGGAGACTGTCTTCATGCTGAGGGACAGGGTGACGTACAGCAGAATCAGGAGAGGGATAGGAGGCCTCATCTTCCACCAGACCTAGCAGCCTGAGAGACAGAGAGAGAGAGAGAGAGGGACAGAGAGAGGGAGAGTGAGAGTGAGAGAGAGAGAAAAGGGAGAACAGAGTGAGAGAGAGTCAGATAGAGAGCAAGAGAAAGAGAGACAGAGTGAGTGAGAGAGAGTGAGATACAGAGAGAGAGAGAGGGATAGATAGAGAGTGAGGGAGAGAGAGAGTGAGTGAGATACAGAGAGAGAGAGACAGAGAGAGACAGAGAGAGAGCGAGAGAGAAAAAAAGTCAGCCATCTTTCAATACAAGATCAAGTTTCCCCTCGTCCCCCACATCGAAGACAGCAGAGCCATCAGAGAAAATATATGTTGTATTAACACCACATATTCACACACACACACGCACATGCACACACACACACACACACACACACTCCTGTCCTCACATTCCCTAAGGGCGTCTAATGACTTCCTCTGGTGATTGTAATAGAGACAAGTTATCATAGCAGGAGCTATTTCAAGAGGTACCATTCCCTGGCAGAGATGCTGACAAATCAATAAAGACATAATTACATGTGTAAAGAACACCATTTTTAACCACCGGCTTCATTCAAAATGGAGGAGTGTGAGGTTGGATGAGGGGGATTTTAATTCACACAAACACACACACACATACACGGACACAGACACACACACACACACACACAGACGGTCAGACACACACACACAGACACACACAATCACTTTCCTATAGAAATTATCCCAGCAGGCTCTATCGACCTTGTAGATCATGTTAATAGATGAAGGCGGTAGGTTGATTCGTTCTGTGGTTCATCTCATGGTGGTAAACAACATTCTCTAACACGTAGTAACTGACTCTAATGACTAGACTGTGATATAAAGACAGAGAGAGAGAGAGAGAGAGAGAGAGTGTGTATGTGTGTGTGTGTGTGTGTGTGTGTGTGTGTGTGTGTATCACATTAAAGAGTAATCGATTTTCTGGTGATTAACTGTAACTGAATAGCATGAAGTGTGTTTAGTTTGGAGAACAGACATCAACACCATTTAGTCCACATTAACCCTCTCTGATGTGGTGCTACAGTGCAACATATGCTGCAAGGTGTAATTTGATTGGGTAATCCTTTGTCCTTTCCAGTGACGTGCTTTTCGATTGGTCACTCTCTGTCCTCTGGTGTGCTGTTAGATTGGGCAAATACACTACACGATCAAAAGTATGTGGACACCTGCTCGTCAAACTTCTCATTCCAAAATCATGGGCATTAATATGGAGTTGGTCCCCCCTTTGCTGCTATAACAGCCTCCACTCTTCTGGGAAGGCTTTCCACTAGATGTTGGAAATTTGCTGCGGGGACTTGCTTTAAGATTTCCCTTCACTGGAACTAAGGGGCCTAGCCCGAACCATTAAAAACAGCCCCAGATTCCTCCTCCACCAAATTTTACAGTTGGCACTATGCATTCGGGCAGGTAGCGTTCTCCTGGGATCCGCCAAACCCAGATTCGTCCGTCGGACTGCCAGATGGTGAAGCGTGATTCATCACTCCAGAGAACATGTGTGTGTGTGTGTATGTGTCTATATGAATTGGAAGTTAGATGGAAAACACACAATATTTAGCTGGAGGCATAAAGATGACAACTAGAGCAGCTTGCTAAACAGGAATGTATTCTAGAGCGTTAGTATTGAACATTATACATTTGACTGTTCTATAGAATTCAGTGCTCTTTAGCATGAGGAAATGATGGCCTTCTATCCCTGCTAATATATCCACCATTTTATTATATCATTCACCAGTACCAAACAATCAAAACAAAGCTTTTGAAAAACCCCTTATTTGGAAAAGGCCTGCAGATGCAAACACAGTTGAGTGAGTGGGCTGGGCTGGGTTCAGGTAAAGTGTTTCTATTGACACTTGAAATGCACACAATTCCGGTGGCTACTGTAGGAACAGGGGGGTCAGAGGTGACAGCGATCATAGACTGAGAGGAGAGGAGAGGAGAGGAGAGGAGAGGAGAGGAGAGGAGAGGAGAGGAGAGGAGAGGAGAGGAGAGGAGAGGAGAGGAGAGGAGAGGAGAGGAGAGGAGAGGAGAAACAACAAACGGCCTTGGGAAGTGTGGAGGAAGTTCAAAATAAAATAAAATGTTATTGGTTGCATACACATATTTAGCAGAAACGTTTGTGTTCCTAGCTCCAACGGTGCAGTAATATCTAACAATACACAACAATAAACACAAATCTAAAAGTAAAATAATGAAATTAAGAAATATAGAAATATTAGGACGAGCAATGTCGGAGTCCGGAGTATATATACAGTGGGGGAAAAAAGTATTTAGTCAGCCACCAATTGTGCAAATTCTCCCACTTAAAAAGATGAGAGAGGCCTGTAATTTTCATCATAGGTACACGTAAACTATGACTGACAAATTGAGGGAAAAAAAACAGAAAATCACATTGTAGGATTTTTAATACATTTATTTGCAAATTATGGTGGAAAATAAGTATTTGGTCACCTACAAACAAGCAAGATTTCTGGCTCTCACAGACCTGTAACTTCTTCTTTAAGAGGCTCCTCTGTCCTCCACTCGTTACCTGTATTAATGGCACCTGTTTGAACTTGTTATCAGTATAAAAGACACCTGTCCACAACCTCAAACAGTCACACTCCAAACTCCACTATGGCCAAGACCAAAGAGCTGTCAAAGGACACCAGAAACAAAATTGTAGACCTGCACCAGGCTGGGAAGACTGAATCTGCAATAGGTAAGCAGCTTGGTTTGAAGAAATCAACTGTGGGAGCAATTATTAGGAAATGGAAGACATACAAGACCACTGATAATCTCCCTCGATCTGGGGCTCCACGCAAGATCTCACCCCGTGGGGTCAAAATGATCACAAGAACGGTGAGCAAAAATCCCAGAAACACACAGGGGGACCTAGTGAATGACCTGCAGAGAGCTGGGACCAAAGTAACAAAGCCTACCATCAGTAATACACTACGCCGCCAGGGACTCAAATCCTGAGGTTTGCTAGAGTGCATTTGGATGATCCAGAAGAAGATTGGGAGAATGTCATATGGTCAGATGAAACCAAAATAGAACTTTTTGGTAAAAACTCAACTCGTCGTGTTTGGAGGACAAAGAATGCTGAGTTGCATCCAAAGAACACCATACCTACTGTGAAGCATGGGGGTGGAAACATCATGCTTTGGGGCTGTTTTTCTGCAAAGGGACCAGGACGACTGATCCGTGTAAAGGAAAGAATGAATGGGGCCATGTATCGTGAGATTTTGAGTGAAAACCTTCTTCCATCAGCAAGGGCATTGAAGATGAAACGTGGCTGAGTCTTTCAGCATGACAATGATCCCAAACTCACCGCCCGGGCAACGAAGGAGTGGCTTCGTAAGAAGCATTTCAAGGTCCTGGAGTGGCCTAGCCAGTCTCCAGATCTCAACCCCATAGAAAATCTTTGGAGGGAGTTGAAAGTCCGTGTTGCCCAGCGACAGCCCCAAAACATCACTGCTCTAGAGGAGATCTGCATGGAGGAATGGGCCAAAATACCAGCAACAGTGTGTGAAAACCTTGTGAAGACTTACAGGAAACGTTTGACCTGTGTCATTGCCAACAAAGGGTATATAACAAAGTATTGAGAAACGTTTGTTATTGACCAAATACTTATTTTCCACCATAATTTGCAAATAAATTCATTAAAAAATCCTACAATGTGATTTTCTGGATTTTTTTTCCTCATTTTGTCTGTCATAGTTGACGTGTACCTATGATGAAAATTACAGGCCTCTCTCATCTCTTTTTAAGTGGGAGAACTTGCACAATTGGTGGCTGACTAAATACTTTTTTCCCCCACTGTAAGTATTTGATACTTCAGAAAAGCAGAACTTAATATTTGGTACAGAAACCTTTGTTTGCAATTACAGAGATCATACGTTTCCTGTAGGTCTTGACCAGGTTTGCACACACTGCAGCAGGGATTTTGGCCCACTCCTCCATATAGACCTTCTCCAGTCTCCTTCACTGTATCACAATTCCAGTGGGTCAGAAGTTTACATGCACTAAGTTGACTGTGCCTTTAAACAGCTTGGAAAATTCCAGAAAATGATGTCATGTCTATAGAAGCTATAGGCTAATTGACATAATTTGAGTCAATTGGAGGTGTACCTGTGGATGTATTTCAAAGCCTACCTTCAAACTCAGTGCCTCTTTGCTTGACATGGGAAAATCAAAAGTAATCAACCAAGACCTCAGGAAAAAAAATTGTAGACCTCCACAAGTCTGGTTCATCCTTGGGAGCAATTTCCAAAGGCCTGAAGGTACCACGTTCATCTGTACAAACAATAGTACGCAAGTATAAACACCATGGGACCACGCAGCCGTCATACCGCTCAGGAAGGACACGCGTTCTGTCTCCTAGAGATGAACGTACTTTGGTGCGAAAAGTACAAATCAATCCCAGAACAACAGCAAAGGACCTTGTGAAGATGCTGGAGGAAACAGGTACAAAAATATATATATCCACAGTAAAACAAGTCCTATATTAACATAACCTGAAAGGCCGCTCAGCAAGGAAGAAGCCACAGCTCCAAAACCGCCATAAAAAAGCCAGACTACGGTTTGCAACTGCACATGGGGACAAAGATTGTACTTTTTGGAGAAATGTCCTCTGATCTGGTGAAACAAAAATAGAACTGTTTGGCCATAATGACCATCGTTATGTTTGGAGGAAAAAGGGGGTCGCTTGCAAGCCGTAGAACACCATCCCAACCGTGAAGCACAGGGGTGGCAGCATCATGCTGTGGGGGTGCTTTGCTGCAGGAGGGACTGGTGCACTTCACAAAAAGATGGCATCATGAGGAAGGAAAATTATGTGGATATATTGAAGCAATCAGTCAGGAAGTTAAAACTTGGTCGCAAATGGGTCTTCCAAATGGACAATGACCCCAAGCATACTTCCAAAGTTGTGGCAAAATGGCTTAAGGACAACAAAGTCAAGGTATTGGAGTGGCCATCACAAAGCCCTGACCTCAATCCTATAGAACATTTATGGGCAGAACTGAAAAAGAGTGTGCGAGGAAGGAGGCTTAAAAACCTGACTCAGTTACACCAGCTCTGTCAGGAGGAATGGGTCAAAACTCACCCAACTTATTGTGGGAAGCTTGTGGAAGGCTACCTGAAACGTTTGACCCAAGTTAAACAATTTAAAGGCAATGCTACCAAATACTAATTGAGTGTATGTAAACGTCTGACCCAATTGGAATGTGATGAAAGAAATAAAAGCTAAAATAAATCATTCTCTCTACTATTATTCTGACATTTTACATTCTTAAAATAAAGTGGTGATCCTAACTGACCTAAGACAGGGAAGTTTTACTAGGATTAAATGTCAGGAATTGTGAAAAACTGAGTTTAAATGTATTTGGCTATGGTGTATGTAAACTTCCGACTTCAACTGTACATAGGCGTACAGAGGAACATTATCAGCAACCATCAGTCCTGTGTTCCAATGGCACGTTGTGTTTGCTAATCCAAGTTTATCATTTTAAAAGGCTAATTGATCATTAGAAAACCCTGAAAACTGGTGTGCTGATTATAAGAAGCAATAAAACTGGCCTTCTTGAGACTAGTTGAGTATCATCAGCAATTGTGGGTTTGATTACTGACTCAAAATGGCCAGAAACAAATAACTTTCTTCTGAAACTCGTCAGTCTATTCTTGTTCTGAGAAATGAAATGAAGGCTATTCCATGCGAGAAATTGCCAAGAAACTGAAGATCTTGTACAATGCTGTGTACTACTCCCTTCACAGAACAGTGCAAACAGGCTCTAACCAGAATAGAAAGAGGAGTGGGAGGCCCCGGTGCACAACTATGCAAGAGGACGTCAGTTATGCAAACCCACAATTTCATCTGCTGTCTGGTGGCTGGTCTCATCCCGCAGGTGAAGAAGCCGGATGTGGAGGTCCTGGGCTGGCATGGTTACACGTGGTCTGCGGTTGTGAGGCTGGTTGGACATACTCTAAAATGACGTTGGAGGCAGCTTATGGTAGAGAAATTAACATTAAATTCTCTGGCAATAGCTCTGGTGGACATTCCTGCACTCAGCATGCCAATTACACGCTCCCTCAAAATATGAGACATCTGTGGCATTGTGTTGTGTGACAAAACTGCACATTTTAGAGTGGCCTTTTATTGTACCCTATCACAAGGTGCACCTGTGTAATGATCATGCTGTTTAATCAGCTTTTTGATATGTCACATCTGTCAGGTGGATGGTTTATCTTGGCAAAGAAGAAATGCTCAATAACAGCGATGTAAACAAATCTGTGCACAACATTTGAGAGAAATAAGCTTTTTGTGCATATAGAACATTTCTGGGATCTTTTATTTCAGCTTATGAAACATGGGACCAACACTTTACATGTAGCGTTTATATTTTTTCTTAGTATATATGTGATCGGATATATAGACATTATGGACAGTATGTGGATAGAATATGTAGCCTATCTGAAGAATACGTAGGATAGAATAGTATAGGGGTCAGACACACAAGAATACAGAGCACATTAACCCTCTCAAGTGGCAAGGACCAGGATGAAACCCTGGTTTATAGAGAAAGACAAAAGCAAACACTAAAGAGAATGATTGAGGCAGGAGAAACACTGTTGCATCCTCTGTTTGAGAGAGAGAGTGAGAGAGAGTGAGTATGTGTGTGTATATGCGTGTCAGAGTGTGTGTCTGCATTCGTGTGTGTGTATTTGCGTGTGAGAGAGTGTGTGTGCTCAGATTAGCATAGCTAATGAAAGGCCTCTTTGTTCCACTGAAAGGCCTTGAGAAGCAGTTGGCAAAAAAAAATGTTGAGAAATGTGTGTGTTTCTGACTTCGGTTATCAACCCTCGTGGGTTTATGGTCTTAAACACAAGGAATGTACATCAGAAAAAGTTGTTGATTAAAAGGAGTGGAAGGAGAAAATGATTGGTGGAGGGAGGGATGAGGGATAGAAGACGACCTAGCTACTGGGTGTGCAGGCTTTTTCTACACTATGAAGCCCTGGTCTGCACACACTGCCTCTCTCCATGAGGATCAGGGCTGACCACCAGAGTCCTAGATGCTAGTCAACAAGACCTTTCCTTCAGTAGAACCATTGGCCAACATGGTGGCTTGCATTGAGACCAGGAATCCCATTCACATGTCACACTTCCTGTCAGATTGCCTGCCTTCCTGTCTGACTGGCTGCCTGTTTCCCGCTGTAGCATCTCAAACCATTCGCCTGCACAGTCTGCTCCCCACAACAATGGCATGGCGCTCCTGAAAGACCGAACCATGTCATGCCTTCAAAGGTCACCCCCCTCGTCCCTCACAGAGAGGGGCATTATGACCCCCACCCCCGTCACTTGACCTTTCTCTCCATTCCCCCTCTACTACTTTAGTATTATCTGCTGAGAGGTACAGACTGTGAAACAAAGACTATTTTTACCAAACAAACACACAGACCAGACCACTAACTCCTCAACCAGAAATATCATGGGGGTCAAAACATTCAAGCTCTTCTGTGAGGTCTATGCCTCTTTGGATGCAGTGAAGAGTTACCAACTTAAACACATGCCAACTTTGCTTGGAGCCACGAGTGACTGTTTCCATCATACTCCCTAATATGGTGACTGTCGTAGACCAGGGAAAAACACCCTGTCATCACTTTGAAACTTCTGCAAGTTCGATTCAGTTTCATAAAACTTCTCCAAATTCACCTGTCAAAAGTCCTGTCATAATTTTAAGGATATTGGGGCTATATTCACAGGTATATTCTGAATTACCATATCCAAAGTCATGTTTCGAAGTCGCTTCATTTCACCCAGTAGGGAAAAGGCTTGATTTCCCCAAACTGAAGAAGAAGAATGCGTCGGGACGGGCTCATTTGAATACGCCAGACTGAGTTCCTATGTTCAGTTTTTTCCAGGGCAAGACAGGTAATCAGGTGGGAGAGGTAATCAGGTAATGTGGAGCGGGATAGCTGAGCTAGCGTAGCTTTAAGTGAATATCTCCCCCAGGAATACACACTGGGAAATGTTTAATCAGTAATAATATCCAACCAACCTGAATTAAACCTTTTAATCCGTCTATGTTTTCATAGATTTTTTATTAGAGAAGTTCTGAAGCAATTTGCCACTTTGAAAGGTTAGAGGGATACTAGGGCTGGGTAAAGTAGGGCACAAGATTATGGAACACACACATATGAGTAAATACACACAGTAATACAGAGAGATGACCATCTGACAAGAGTAGTGACGGTGTAGATCTGGCCCATGTGGATCTCCTTTCACCACGCTGGCCAACACTATGACATATAACCTGACCACCATCCACACACGCCAGCCAAACTCATTTCCTCCAAGGTGTGTGTGAGGGTGTACCCACAGCGGCATGGCGCGATATCCACGTTTCAGCGGCGCGTGACGCCTAAGCAAACGCTGACACATTCACACTCATCACATACAGTGGGGAAAAAAAGTATTTAGTCAGCCACCAATTGTGCAAGTTCTCCCACTTAAAAAGATGAGAGAGACCTGTAATTTTCATCATAGGTACACGTCAACTATGACAGACAAAATGAGAAAAAAAAATCCAGAAAATCACATTGTAGGATTTTTAATGAATTTATTGGCATATGATGGTGGAAAATAAGTATTTGGTCAATAACAAAAGTTTCTCAATACTTTGTTATATACCCTTTGTTGGCAATGACACAGGTCAAACGTTTTCTGTAAGTCTTCACAAGGTTTTCACACACTGTTGCTGGTATTTTGGCCCATTCCTCCATGCAGATCTCCTCTAGAGCAGTGATGTTTTGGGGCTGTCGCTGGGCAACACAGAATTTCAACTCCCTCCAAAGATTTTCTATGGGGTTGAGATCTGGAGACTGGCTAGGCCACTCCAGGACCTTGAAATGGTTCTTACGAAGCCACTCCTTCGTTGCCCGGGCGGTGTGTTTGGGATCATTGTCATGCTGAAAGACCCAGCCACGTTTCATCTTCAATGCCCTTGCTGATGGAAGGAGGGTTTCACTCAAAATCTCACGATACATGGCCCCATTCATTCTTTCCTTTACACGGATCAGTCGTCCTGGTCCCTTTGCAGAAAAACAGCCCCAAAGCATGATGTTTCCACCCCCATGCTTCACAGTAGGTATGGTGTTCTTTGGATGCAACTCAGCATTCTTTGTCCTTCAAACATGACGAGTTGAGTTTTTACCAAAAAGTTATATTTTGGTTTCATCTGACCATATGACATTCTCCCAATCCTCTTCTGGATCATCAAAATGCACTCTAGCAAACTTCAGACGGGCCTGGACATGTACTGGCTTAAGCAGGGGGACACGTCTGGCACTGCAGGATTTGAGTCCCTGGCGGCGTAGTGTATTACTGATAGTAGGCTTTGTTACTTTGGTCCCAGCTCTCTGCAGGTCATTCACTAGGTCCCCCCGTGTGGTTCTGGGATTTTTGCTCACCGTTCTTGTGATCATTTTGACCCCACGGGGTGAGATCTTGCGTGGAGCCCCAGATCGAGGGAGATTATCAGTGGTCTTGTATGTCTTCCATTTCCTAATAATTGCTCCCACAGTTGATTTCTTCAAACCAAGCTGTTTACCTATTGCAGATTCAGTCTTCCCAGCCTGGTGCAGGTCTACAATTTTGTTTCTGGTGTCCTTTGACAGCTCTTTGGTCTTGGCCATAGTGGAGTTTGGAGTGTGACTGTTTGAGGTTGTGGACAGGTGTCTTTTATACTGATAACAAGTTCAAACAGGTGCCATTAATACAGGTAACGAGTGGAGGACAGAGGAGCCTCTTAAAGAAGAAGTGACAGGTCTGTGAGAGCCAGAAATCTTGCTTGTTTGTAGGTGACCAAATACTTATTTTCCACCATAATTTGCAAATAAATTCATTAAAAATCCTACAATGTGATTTTCTGGATTTTTTTTCCTCAATTTGACTGTCATAGTTGACGTGTACCGATGATGAAAATTACAGGCCTCTCTCATCTTTTTAAGTGGGAGAACTTGCACAATTGGTGGCTGACTAAATACTTTTTTTCCCCCACTGTATATGTACATAGCTACCTCAATTACTGGTGCCATGTTATTTTTACTCATTATTGTTATTTGTTAATCACTGTGCATTTATTCCTTGTGTCACTATTTACATTTAAAAATCTTTAAAAATCTTGATCTTTAACTCTTCATTGTTGTAAAAACACCCGTAAGTAAGCATTTCATTTCACTGTCTACACCTGTTGTTTGTGTGTTTGACACACACACGTACGAAGACACACACACACCGCTTGCCTGCTGTTGTCATGTAGAAAATAGTAAAAAATAAAGAAAAACCCTTGAATGAGTTGGTGTGTCCAAACTTTTGACTGGTACTTTATATACATTAAAAAAGCACATCCTTGCCATTCCTGAACTCACACTTGACTTTTTTCCCACTTACTAGCACTGACTTTGCTGATAGCTACTTCCTAGTGTATGACTGAGATATGTGGTTGTCCAACCTAGCTATCTTAAGGTGAATGCACTAACTGTAAATGGCTCTGGATAAGAGTGTCTGCTAAATGACTAACATGTAAATGTAAATGTAGCAGCCCTGCTATCTGCCGCTATGCCATCTTTAAGACATCTTTAAGACAGATGAGGAAACACACTCAGCCTCCGCCATCTTGGCACAGTACGCTGTGGATGATTGATTGTGTGATTTAAGGATTTAATCCAATTTAAAGACAGCATGTTCGCCGATCGGAGGTAAAAGACAATCTACTGAGCATTTACTGTAAGACGAGAGGGAGAGGGAGAGGGAGAGGGAGAGGGAGAGGGAGAGGGAGAGGGAGGGGGAGGGGGGGAGCAGTGGTGTCAGTTCAGCTAAACCTAGGGTATGGCAAAGTGTCCGACTCAGGAGGCGTGCACACCACCCACTGCTTCCAAGTATATCACTCGCTAATGTTCAGTCTCTGGATAATAAAGTTGATGAGCTCAGGGCGAGGACCTCCTTCCAGAGAGACATCAGGGATTGTAACATACTCTGTTTCACGGAAACATTGCTCTCTCGGGATATACTGTTTGAGTCCGTACAGCCAGTTGGGTTCTCAGTTCATCGCATAGACAGAAATAAAGATCTCTCCGGGAAGAAGAAGGGCAGGGGGGTATGCTTCATGATTAACTACTCATTGTGTGATTGTGATAACATACAGAAACCCCACAATCTCTTACCTCCCAAGAGAATTATCTTCGGTTATAGTCACAGCCGTGTATATTCCCCCTCAAGCCGACACCACGACGGCCCTCAAAGAACTACACTGGACTCTATGCAAACTGGAAACCACATATTCTGAGGCCGCATTTATTGTAGCCGGGGATTTTAACAAAGCTTATCGTAGGAAAACCCTACCGAAATTCTACCAACACATTGACCGTAGCACTCGCACTGAGAAAACACTGGACCACTGCTACTTTTCGAAATGCCTACAAGGCACTCCCCCGCCTTCCAGATAAGCTAAACACCTTTTTCGCCCGCTCTGAGGATAACACAGTGCCACCGATGCGGCCAGCTACCAAGGACTGTGGGCTCTCCTTCTCCGTGGCCGATGTGAGTAAGACATTTAAGCATGTTAACCCTCTCAAGGCTGCCGGCCCAGACAGTCTTCTCTTTTCAGCAATAGCCATTTGCTTTTTAAACTATGTTTTTCCTAAAATTGTATTTTCAAATATATTTAAGTGCTTTTCACTGACCGCTGCAACTCAAGTGCTGCCCAAATTGCGAGCTTAAAACAATCCACAGCTACTTTTTTTAAGAAGCTAATGATCCTCTGTGGCCGAAGCATGCTCTCTGGTGTAGTCTTTTGATTATATAGCTAATTTTGGAAAATGTAATTACATTTACTTTGGGGGAAGCTTATCTTCCCCTAGCCTATTGGATGCACCGCCTATGCCGACATCAATGTGAAAGTAACCGGTGAATAAAACAGCTGGCCCAGTTCAAATGCAGACATCAAATTCAAAGCAATCGGCACACTGCCTAAATGGCTGACCGGCAAAGCAAACTGTCTGGCACTGTCTCTCTCTCTACTTTCTTAAAGTGAGAGAAAGGCGCACAGGGTGGCAGCTTCTCTCCAAATGATGCTTCGCATGGTCCTAAAGGCATCCAACCAATATGCTAAACAGCCATTGCATTTTAATCGGAAAGATTGGATTGGAATAATATATAATATTTGCCATTTGGCAGACGCTTTTATCCAAAGCGACTTACAGTCATGCATGCATACATTTTTTACATATGTGTGGTTCTGGGAATGATTTTTGTAGACTACTTTTACACTTTTGGTCTTGAGCTAGGGTATGGTGACTGTCAACTGACGCCCTGAGAGAGGGAGAGAGAGAGGCAGAGCCGCTGTGCCTCTACTGGTGGAGATGGTAGAATGTTTTCTGAAGGAGTAGGAGCATGAAGCAGAGAGGCCTAGTTGTCCTACTGCATTGTTACTATGGTAATACTGAATAACACTGGACACACACTTAGAGCAGCATTTTTCTACAGACGGTTAGGTGGCATTTTCCCTTTACATTTACATTTTAGTCATTTAGCAGACGCTCTTATCCAGAGCGACTTACAGAAGCAATTAGGGTTAAGTGCCTTGCTCAAGGGCACATCGACAGATTTTTCACCTAGTCGGCTCGGGGATTAGAACCAGCAACCTTTCGGTTACTGGCACAACGCTCTTACCCACTAAGCTACCTTTACCTGATCACCTGTCTCTTTGTCTTATACGTGACCAGGTCTATAGGTTTATGTTTAAATATTACATGGAAAAATTATATGTATGTATGTGGATCCACTAGCTGAAAATAAAAACTTAATCTATGCTTAGACCATGTAGAAACAATGATTTGACAGTGTGTGTGTGTGTGTGCGTGAGTGTGTATTCATAAGTGTTTACCTAACCCCCTCATATGAAACACTCCATTATTCATAAGGTAAAAGAGACACATCCATGCAGAGTAACCTACGTTGCTCACACACATTCACACTGCCTGTGTCTACTAATACATCTCAAACATCTAACCAGCAGGGTAGAACACAGACAAGCGAGAGAGCGAGAGAGAGAGAGAGAGAGAGAGAGACAGAGAGAGAGAGAGAGAGAGAGAGAGAGAGAGAGAGAGAGAGAGAGAGAGACTAATGCATTATTTACTACTAACACAATACATCCATCTCTCAAAAACACAAATGCTGACTGTACTTGTGTGTAGAGTGAGTGGATTCCTCCAAGTATGTGTGTGTAGAGTGAGTGGAATCCTCCCAGTATGTGTGTGTAGAGTGAGTGGAATCCTCCCAGTGTGTGTGTGTAGAGTGAGTGGAATCCTCCCAGTATGTGTGTGTAGAGTGAGTGGAATCCTCCCAGTATGTGTGTGTAGAGTGAGTGGAATCCTCCCAGTATGTGTGTGTAGAGTGAGTGGAATCCTCCCCAGTATGTGTGTGTAGAGTGAGTGGAATCCTCCCAGTATGTGTGTGTAGAGTGAGTGGAATCCTCCCAGTATGTGTGTGTAGAGTGAGTGGAATCCTCCCAGTATGTGTGTGTAGAGTGAGTGGAATCCTCCCAGTATGTGTGTGTAGAGTGAGTGGAATCCTCCCAGTATGTGTGTGTAGAGTGAGTGGAATCCTCCCAGTATGTGTGTGTAGAGTGAGTGGAATCCTCCCAGTATGTGTGTGTAGAGTGAGTGGAATCCTCCCAGTATGTGTGTGTAGAGTGAGTGGAATCCTCCCAGTATGTGTGTGTAGAGTGAGTGGAATCCTCCCAGTATGTGTGTGTAGAGTGAGTGGAATCCTCCCAGTATGTGTGTGTAGAGTGAGTGGAATCCTCCCAGTATGTGTGTGTAGAGTGAGTGGAATCCTCCCAGTATGTGTGTGTAGAGTGAGTGGAATCCTCCCAGTATGTGTGTGTAGAGTGAGTGGAATCCTCCCAGTATGTGTGTGTAGAGTGAGTGGAATCCTCCCAGTATGTGTGTGTAGAGTGAGTGGAATCCTCCCAGTATGTGTGTGTAGAGTGAGTGGAATCCTCCCAGTATGTGTGTGTAGAGTGAGTGGAATCCTCCCAGTATGTGTGTGTAGAGTGAGTGGAATCTTCCCAGTATGTGTGTGTAGAGTGAGTGGAATCCTCCCAGTATGTGTGTGTAGAGTGAGTGGAATCCTCCCAGTATGTGTGTGTAGAGTGAGTGGAATCCTCCCAGTATGTGTGTGTAGAGTGAGTGGAATCCTCCCAGTATGTGTGTGTAGAGTGAGTGGAATCCTCCCAGTATGTGTGTGTAGAGTGAGTGGAATCCTCCCAGTATGTGTGTGTAGAGTGAGTGGAATCTTCCCAGTATGTGTGTGTAGAGTGAGTGGAATCCTCCCAGTATGTGTGTGTAGAGTGAGTGGAATCCTCCCAGTATGTGTGTCGGTGTGTGTTATTCTTCAGTACTGATGTGAGTTGCTGACGCTGTATAAAGACCACGCTTCACAGACTGCCAAGGCTACTGGTTCTGACCATGGTTGACCGTGGGCGGTCCTGGTTAATCATCAGAGGGTTAACGAGGGCCGATGGGCGGTGAGCTGAGGAAGGGATGCAAGGCTTTATTCCCACCATACACCTCTGTACTGACTGTGATTAATTACCCGGAGATTCACAGCCAACCCCCTTGTTACCGACACACACACACACACACACACACACACACACACACGAAATGCATGTACACACACACACACACACCTGCACACACCATTACTGGAAGAGTCACAAAGACACAAACAGCAGTGTGTACAGAATGCTCTGCAAGAGGAGCATTTCCCAAGACCAGTTCTCCAGTTGTGTTTGTTGATTGTCTGATGCCTGAGTCTATCCGTCTCTCATGGTTACCGTCAACATGGTCTTTAGTAAAGAAGCAGTGACCGTCTCCTACCTCAACCATTAGCACACACCTCCCACTGAGGGCGACCACACCAGCCTGTTCTTCAACACAACGCAATCATTGAATTCCATGTCCCATTTAGGCTACTTTTTAACACCGAACAACTCTTGCGCTACTGTTGCCCTTTTCAAGCACAACTGCTGAATGACTCTAAGGCAAAGGGGGGTCTTCAACCTTTTCTAGCTTGAGAGCTACTTTTTAAAAAAATCTACATGTCACGAGCTAGTTATATTATTATTTTTAGCTTTCAAAAAGGCATATTCTTCTCTTAACCTCTCCCCTGCAACTCTTCCCAGGGACTTTAGTGTCAATATACCTGGTAAAATAATATTTATGAAAAAAAAAATGTAGGTCTGGAAGAAAACAAACACATTTAGATCTTTGAGGGTAATTCCTCTTTAATTGCGGGTCTAGCTAGTGTGCAGTCTAATGTGCTGGTCTTGTTTACAAATTTCATGGCAAAGTTTCATGGCAAAGTTTACAAATAACAAATAACAGATACAAATTATATACTTACTCATGATATACTTCTGCCAGGTAAGCCTACTTTGCAGTTAACATTTAATTGAGAAGGTTTTGGGGAAAGTATTTAGGTCAACCCACAAGACAGTTATCACATCAACTGGCTACTAGTGTTGGGCATTCCGAGTCTTTTCTGTGAGCCGAATCATTTGGCTCCGTTCACCTAAAAGAGCCGATCGTTTGGCTCCGTTCACCTAAAAGAGCCGATCGTTTGGCTCCGTTCACCTAAAAGAGCCGATCGTTTGGCTCCGTTCACCTAAAAGAGCCGGATCATTTGGCTCCGTTCACCTAAAAGAGCCGATCGTTTGGCTCCGTTCACCTAAAAGAGCCGATCGTTTGGCTCCGTTCACCTAAAAGAGCTGATCGTTTGGCTCCGTTCACCTAAAAGAGCCGATCGTTTGGCTCCGTTCACCTAAAAGAGCCGATCGTTTGGCTCCGTTCACCTAAAAGAGCTGATCGTTTGGCTCCGTTCACCTAAAAGAGCCGATCGTTTGGCTCCGTTCACCTAAAAGAGCTGATCGTTTGGCTCCGTTCACCTAAAAGAGCCGATCGTTTGGCTCCGTTCACCTAAAAGAGCTGATCGTTTGGCTCCGTTCACCTAAAAGAGCCGATCGTTTGGCTCCGTTCACCTAAAAGAGCTGATCGTTTGGCTCCGTTCACCTAAAAGAGCCGATCGTTTGGCTCCGTTCACCTAAAAGAGCCGATCGTTTGGCTCCGTTCACCTAAAAGAGCCGATCGTTTGGCTCCGTTCACCTAAAAGAGCCGATCGTTTGGCTCCGTTCACCTAAAAGAGCCGATCGTTTCGCTCCGTTCACCTAAAAGAGCCGATCGTTTGGCTCCGTTCACCTAAAAGAACCGATCGTTTGGCTCCGTTCACCTAAAAGAGCCGATCGTTTGGCTCCGTTCACCTAAAAGAGCCGATCGTTTGGCTCCGTTCACCTAAAAGAGCCGATCATTTGGCTCCCAAACGGCTCCTCGTTCAGTAATGCTTAGAAATTGACCTAAAACCATGAAGAACAATTACATCTCTAATTTAAAGCCTACAAAGTTGCCTGACATTATGTCGGATCGTGAAATGTGAGTTCAAAAACATTTTTACTTGACCAATGATTAGATGGCCTGCAAAAAAAAAAAAGGATACCAAATTTTACGCAATTAAAAAATGAGCGGGGACCAGAATGAGGCTCTCTCCTCACTATATTGTTCCTGCACTGAGGAATTACCTGTCACTTATTTGGTCCAGCACAACACTGACACAACCCAGCATTAGTCATGACTGACTTAGGACTCCTACTCATGTAGTGTGTGTGTGTGTGTGTGTGTGTGTGTGTGTGTTTGTGTGTGTGTGTGTGTGTGAGTGTAAAATCTTGCGACTTGTGACGGCAGGCCGCCCAACAACCTGCCCGCTTGACCCTATCCCCTCCTCTCTTCTCCAGACCATCTCCGGTGACCTTCTCCCTTACCTCACCTCGCTGATCAACTCATCCTTGACCGCTGGCTATGTCCCTTCCGTCTTCAAGAGAGCGAGAGTTGCACCCCTTCTCAAAAAACCAACACTCGATCCCTCTGATGTCAACAACTACAGACCAGTATCCCTTCTTTCTTTTCTCTCCAAAACTATTGAGTGTGCCGTCTTTAGCCAACTCTCTTGCTATCTCTCTCAGAATGACCTTCTTGATCCAAACCAGTCAGGTTTCAAGACTGGTCATTCAACTGAGACTGCTCTTCTCTGTGTCACAGAGGCTCTCCGCACTGCTAAAGATAACTCTCTCTCCTCTGCTCTTGTCCTTCTAGACCTGTCTGCTGCCTTTGATACTGTGAACCATCAGATCCTCCTCTCCACCCTCTCCGAGCTGGGCATCTCCGGCGCGGCTCACTCTTGGATTGCGTCCTACCTGACCGGTCGCTCCTACCAAGTGGCGTGGCGAGAAGCTGTCTCCGCACCACGTGCTCTCACCACTGGTGTCCCCCAGGGCTCAGTTCTAGGCCCTCTCCTATTCCCTCTATACACCAAGTCACTTGGCTCTGTCATATCCTCACATGACCTCTCCTATCATTGCTACGCTGACGACACACAACTAATCTTCTCCTTTCCCCCTTCTGATAACCAGGTGGCGAATCGCATCTCTGCATGTCTGGCAGACATATCAGTATGGATGACGGATCACCACCTCAAGCTGAACCTCGGCAAGACGGAGCTGCTCTTCCTCCCGGGAAGGACTGCCCGTTCCATGATCTCGCCATCACGGTTGACAACTCCGTTGTGTCCTCCTCCCAGAGTGCGAAGAGCCTTGGCGTGACCCTGGACAACACCCTGTCGTTCTCCGCTAACATCAAGGCGGTGACCCGATCCTGTAGGTTCATGCTCTACAACATTCGGAGAGTACGACCCTGCCTTACACAGGAAGCGGCACAGGTCCTAATCCAGGCACTTGTCATCTCCCGTCTGGATTACTGCAACTCGCTGTTGGCTGGGCTCCCTGCCTGTGCCATTAAACCCCTACAACTCATCCAGAATGCCGCAGCCCGTCTGGTGTTCAACCTTCCCAAGTTCTCTCACGTCACCCCGCTCCTCCGCACACTCCACTGGCTTCCAGTTGAAGCTCGCATCTGCTACAAGACCATGGTGATTGCCTACGGAGCTGTGAGGGGAACAGCACCTCCGTACCTTCAGGCTCTGATCAGTCCCTACACCCAAACGAGGGCACTGCGTTCATCCACCTCTGGCCTGCTGGCTCCCCTATCTCTGCGGAAGCATAGTTCCCGCTCAGCCCAGTCAAAACTGTTCGCTGCTCTGGCACCCCAATGGTGGAACAAGCTCCCTCACGACGCCAGGACAGCGGAGTCACTCACCACCTTCCGGAGACATTTGAAACCCCACCTCTTTAAGGAATACCTGGAATAGGATAAAGTAATCCTTCTACCCCCCCACCCCCAAAAAAAAAAATGGTAAAGTGGTTATCCCACTGGCTATAAGGTGAATGCACCTATTTGTAAGTCGCTCTGGATAAGAGCGTCTGCTAAATGACGTAAATGTAAATGTCAATGTATATCTTTGTGTGTGTGTGTGTGTGTCATGTATATTCAGCCAGCGATCCCATTCCAATCCCTATTGTCTGCAGAGCTTATCTTCCACGGTGCTGGGTATTGTTGGAGGGCATGTCAGTCCACCCTGCTTACCGTCTGATCACCACTCTAATCCTCATCAACATGACTCCTGTCCGGTCTCATCACCACTCTAATCCTCATCAACATGATTCCTGTCCTGTCTCATCACCACTCTAATCCTCATCAACATGACTCCTGTCCGGTCTCATCACCACTCTAATCCTCATCAACATGACTCCTGTCCTGTCTCATCACCACTCTAATCCTCATCAACATGACTCCTGTCCTGTCTCATCACCACTCTAATCCTCATCAACATAACATGACTCTTGTATAACAGCCTCTAGGCTACTAATCCCTCAAAGAGCGAGAGAGAGAGAGAGAGAGAGAGAGAGAGAGAGAGAGAGAGAGAGAGAGAGAGAGAGAGAGAGAGAGAGAGAGAGAGAGACAGACAGAGAGAGAGAGAGACAGACAGAGAGAGAGACAGAGAGAGAGAGACAGAGACAGAGACAGAGACAGAGACAGAGACAGAGACAAGGCTAAGCTTGGTCATCCACCATCCAAAAAACTGTTAAACCTACAGCTGCTCTTTAACATCAAACAGCCCTCCCAGAGAGGGTATGTGTGTGCTACAGTAGTGAGCCTATACTACCAAGAACCAAAAAGCCCACACAAATCCCTGAAATAAGGGGCAATGTTAGGCTTGGTATTTCTTAGCAGGGATGTGCTGGTATCCATGGCAATAACAGGCCCTATCTGGAAGAGCCATCGCCGTGATGATGGGTGCTAAATGAGGCCAATAATGTCCCTCTGCTCGGGTCCCCAGAGTCCTGCCTGTTTAAAAAGCCATTGTACTCTTGACTGGGGGCAGCCTGGAAGATAACAGCAGGGATGGAGCAGACTGGAGATGGGAGGGGGAGGAGGAGGATGAGGTGATGAGAGCTTCAACTGTCTTATTCTTCCTCTATTTTGTTCTGACCATTTCAAATCAAACTAAAATCAAATTGTATTTGTCACATGCACCGAATACAACTGGTGTAGAAAAAATAAAATTGTAACACAAGAGGAATAAAATAAAATACACAAGAATGGAGCTATTACAGGGAGTACCAGTACCAGATCAATGTGCAGAGGTATGAGGTACTGTATTTGAGGTAGATATGTACATGAAGGCAGGGTAAAGTGACTAGTCATCAGGATAGATAATAATAAGGTATTTGAGGTAGATATGTACATGAAGGCAGGGTAAAGTGACTAGTCATCAGGATAGATAATAATAAGGTATTTGAGGTAGATATGTACATGAAGGCAGGGTAAAGTGACTAGTCATCAGGATAGATAATAATAAGGTATTTGAGGTAGATATGTACATGAAGGCAGGGTAAAGTGACTAGGCATCAGGATAGATAATAATAAGGTATTTGAGGTAGATATGTACATGAAGGCAGGGTAAAGTGACTAGGCATCAGGATAGATAATAATAAGGTATTTGAGGTAGATATGTACATAAAGGCAGGGTAAAGTGACTAGTCATCAGGATAGATAATAATAAGGTATTTGAGGTAGATATGTACATGAAGGCAGGGTAAAGTGACTAGTCATCAGGATAGATAATAATAAGGTATTTGAGGTAGATATGTACATGAAGGCAGGGTAAAGTGACTAGGCATCAGGATAGATAATAATAAGGTATTTGAGGTAGATATGTACATGAAGGCAGGGTAAAGTGACTAGGCATCAGGATAGATAATAATAAGGTATTTGAGGTAGATATGTACATAAAGGCAGGGTAAAGTGACTAGTCATCAGGATAGATAATAATAAGGTATTTGAGGTAGATATGTACATGAAGGCAGGGTAAAGTGACTAGTCATCAGGATAGATAATAATAAGGTATTTGAGGTAGATATGTACATGAAGGCAGGGTAAAGTGACTAGTCATCAGGATAGATAATAATAAGAGTAAAATAAAGAACATAGTAGCAACAGCACATGAGTGTAAAGGTGTGTGTGTATGTGTGTGCGTGTGTGTGTGTAATGTGTACTTTTGTGTGTGTGCTTGTGTTGTGTCAGTATGCGTGTGTGTGTGTTATGTGTGTGTGTGTGTGTGTGTGTGTGTGTGTGTGTGTGTGTGTATGTATTGTATGTGAATGTGTGTGGGTTTGTGTGGGAGTGTCAATGTAGTGTGTGTGTGTGAGTGAGTATATGGTGTGTATACACTGAGTGCATTAAACATTAGGAACACCTGTTCTTTCCATGACATAGACTGACCAGGTGAATGCTATGATCCCTTATTGATGTCACCTGTTAAATCCACTTCAGTGTATGGTAGTAGGTGCAAGGCGCACTGGTTTGAGTGTCAAGAACTGCAATGCTGCTGGGTTTTTCACGCTCAACAGTTTCCCGTGTGTATCAAGAATGGTCCACCACCCAAAGGACATTCAGCCAACTTGACACAACCGTGATAAGCATTGGAGTCAAATGGGCCAGCATTCCCGTGGAAATCTTTCAACACCTTGGAGAGTCTATGCCCTGACAAATTGAGGCTGTTCTGAGGGCAAATGAGGTGAATCTCAATAATAGGAAGGTGTTCCTAATGTTTTGTACACTCAGTGTATATAGTCTAGTGAGTGTGCGTAGGGTCAGTGCAAGATAGGGTCAGTGCAGATAGTTTGGGTAGCATTAATTGACTATTTAGCAGTCTGGCTATTTAGCAGTCTTATAGCTTGGGGGTAGAAGTTGTCTGGGAGCCTGTTGGTCCGAGAGCCGATTCTCTGGTACCGTTAACCAGACGGTAGCAGAGTGAACAGTCTATGGCTTGGATGGCTGGAGTCTTTGGCCATTTTCCGGCCCTTCCTCTGACACCGCCTGGTATAGAGGACCTGGATGGCAGGGAGCTCTGCCCCAGTGATGTACTGGGCTGTCCGCACCACCCTCTGTAGCGCTTTGCGGTCAAGGGCGGTGCATTTGCCATACCAAGCGATGATGAAGCCAGTCAAAATGCTCTCGAAGTTGCAGCTGTAGAATGTTTTTTCACCATCTTCTATTTCAATAGGTACCCTCGTTATGCATATCAGTCAACACATTTTAAGTTATGAGCAGGCACCAACACACACAAACAAACACAGCACGTAAACACTTACCAGGTAACTGCCAATTTGGTAAAAGTATGGTGCTGTGCAAAAGTATTCTCTCCAGCTGCCCAAAAGGAGACCAGAGAATGTGGAGGTTGCAGAATTATCTCTGTCCAGTCAGAGCAGAGCAAGGCTTTTATAGAACAACCTCTCACCAATCTGAACAATAGGTTAGTGTTCTGGAACAATAACTGGCCAACCAGAAAAGTCACGCTGTTTTATCTTCTAACTGACCAATAAGAACTCTCACTGCCCATATGCTCACCCGCCCATTTCTCAGATTCCAGAAATACAGACACGCAGGCAAGCAGGTAGGCAGGCAGGCAGGCAGACACACACACTGACGTCGCGAGCAACAGAATAATGGAGCTGTTGACAAAATGTCAGAGATGTGCCGTACTAGCCTACTCTCCTCTCCGTCAAAGCACACACACACCCACACACACAG
This sequence comes from Coregonus clupeaformis, assembly GCF_020615455.1. Classification (NCBI taxonomy): domain Eukaryota; kingdom Metazoa; phylum Chordata; class Actinopteri; order Salmoniformes; family Salmonidae; genus Coregonus; species Coregonus clupeaformis. The sequence continues at coordinate 44,159,927 of NC_059214.1, read as the reverse complement.
ACACACCCACCCACACACACCCACCCACCCACCCACACACACACACCCACGCACACAGACACACAAACACCCACCCACACACACACACAGACACACACACATACCCACCCACACACACAGACACACACACACACACACACACACACACACACACACACACACACACACACACACACACACACACACACACACACACACACACACACACACACACACACCCACCCACACACACACACAGACACACACAAATAAAGAGCACAACCGGTATTGACGCCTTATTGAACGGGAGGTTCCTAATATCGAACATACAGTAGTCACTAGGGAGGAAGGGAGAGAGGGAAGAGAGGCCCTGGCTGTTTCATCTACCATGGCTTTTCCTCTTTTTCTCTCTCCATAGCTCTTCTCTCCCCAATGTCCCACCACATATCTCCCCATACCTCCATCCCTCCATCCCCTATACCTCCATCCTCCATACCTCCATCCCCCATACCTCCATCCCTCCATCCCCCATACCTTAATCACCCATGCCTCCATCCCTTCATCCCCATACCTCCAACCCCTATACCTCCATCCCTCCATCCCCCATCCCTTCATCACCCATACCTCCATCTCTTCATCCCCCATACCTCCATCCCTTCATCCCCCATACCTCCATCCCTTCATCCCCATACCTCCATCCCCCATACCTCCATCCCTCCATCCCCCATACCTTAATCACCCATGCCTCCATCCCTTCATCCCCATACCTCCAACCCCTATACCTCCATCCCTCCATCCCCCATCCCTTCATCACCCATACCTCCATCTCTTCATCCCCCCATACCTCCATCCCTTCATCCCCCATACCTCCATCCCTTCATCACCCATACCTCCATCTCTTCATCCCCCATACCTCCATCCCTTCATCCCCCATACCTCCATCCCTTCATCCCCATACCTCCATCCCTTATACCTCCATCCCTCCATCCCCCATACCTCCATCCCTTCATCCCCCATTCCCCCATCCCTTCATCACCCATGCCTCCATCCCTTCAACCCCATACCTCCATCCCCTATACCTCCATCCCCTATACCTCCATCCCCCATACCTCCATCCCCCATACCTTCATCCTTTCATCCCCCATACCTCCATCCCTTCATCCCCCATACCCCCATCCCTTCATCACCCATGCCTCCATCCCTTCACCCCCATACCTCCATCCCCTATACCTCCATCCCCCATACCTCCATCCCCCATACCTTCATCCTTTCATCCCCCATACCTCCATCCCTTCATCCCCCATACCCCCATCCCTTCATCACCCATGCCTCCATCCCTTCACCCCCATACCTCCATTCCCTATGCCTCCATACCTTTATCCCCCATACCTTCATCCCTTCATCCCCCATAACTCCATCCCTTCATCCCCCATACCCCCATCCCTTCATCACCCATGCCTCCATCCATTCACCCCCATACCTCCATTCCCTATGCCTCCATACCTCCATCCCCCATACGTCATCCCTTCATCACCCATCCCTTCATCCCCCATGCCGCCATCCATTCATCCCCCATGCCGCCATTCATTCATCCCCCATACCTCCATCCCTTCACTCCCATGCCTCCATCCCTTCACCCCCATACCTCCATCCCCTATACCTCCATCCCCCATCCCTTCATCCCTTCATCCCTTCATCCCCCATACCTCCATCCCTTCACCCTGCATACTTCCATCCCCATACATGCATCCCTTCATCCCTTCATCCCCCATCCCTTCATCCCCCATACCTCCATCCCTCAATCCCTTCATCCCCCATACCCCCATCCCTTCATCCCCCATACCTCCATCCCTCAATCCCTTCATCCCCCATACCCCCATCCCTTCATCCCCCATACCTCCATCCCTCAATCCCTTCATCCCCCATACCTCCATCCCTTCATCCCCCATACCTCCATCCCTCCATTCCCCATACCTCCATCCCTTCATCCCCATACCTCCATCCCTTCATCCCCCATACCTCCATCCCTCCATTCCCCATACCTCCATCCCTTCATCCCCATACCTCCATCCCTCCATCCCCCATACCCCCATCCCTTCATCCCCCATACCTCCATCCCTCAATCCCTTCATCCCCCATACCCCCATCCCTTCATCCCCCATACCTCCATCCCTCAATCCCTTCATCCCCCATACCTCCATCCCTTCATCCCCCATACCTCCATCCCTCCATTCCCCATACCTCCATCCCTCCATCCCCATACCTTCATCCCTTCATCCCCCATATCTCCATCCCCTATACCTCCATCCCCCATACCTCCATCCCCATACCCCCATCCCTTCATCACCCATGCCTCCATCCCTTCACCCCCATACCTCCATCCCCTATACCTCCATACCTCCATCCCCCATACCTTCATCCCTTCATCACCCATCCCTTCATCCCCCATGCCGCCATCCATTCATCCCCCATGCCGCCATTCATTCATCCCCCATACCTCTATCCCTTCACTCCCATACCTCCATCCCTTCATCACCCATGCCTCCATCCCCTATACCTCCATCCCCCATCCCTTCATCCCTTCATCCCCCATACCTCCATCCCTTCACCCTGCATACTTCCATCCCCATACATGCATCCCTTCATCCCTTCATCCCCCATGCTGCCATCCCTTCATCCCCCATGCCTCCATCCCTTCATCCCCCATACCTCCATCCCTCAATCCCTCCATCCCCCATACCGCCATCCCTTCATCACCCATACCTCCATCCCTCCATCCCACATACCGCCATCCCTTCATCCCCATACCTCCATCCATTCATCCCCATACCTCCATCCCTTCATCCCCCATACCTCCATCCCCCATCCCTCCATCCCTCCATCCCCATACCTTCATCCCTCATACCTCCATCCCCCATACATCCATCCCTTCATCCCCCATACCTCCATCCCCCATACCTCCATCCTGCCATCTTCCCCAGTATCCCAGTAACCCTCCATCCATCTGTCTGTGCTCCTGAGACTCTTACCAACTCTCCTCCCCTCCAATCCCCAGACCAACCTAGCTCAATCTGTCCATCTCTCCATTACCCACTTTCATATTTACAGTACCTACCACCTTACAGCCCCTTACTGTAGCCCTCCACAGCTATCTAGTGTAGCATAAAACAACACATTACCACCCCAAAATTCTCTCTCCTAATACACACACACATATATCCACACATACAAACACACACAATCCTGGAAATAATTTATTGTGTTGTGTTTTCTCTTGTCTACAGTACAGTTTCCCTGGGTCTCAGAGAGAAGAGTTTCCCTTGGTCTTAAAAAGAAGACTAGCCCCTGGTGGGGAGCTGGCTATCTCAGATTAGATCTTATTACAGGGTTCAGGTGAACAGAAACAGTACTTCCCCTGGTGGGAAGGTCTCTGTGTAGCAGGCTGTAAGGTTATCCTGCTGGAGAAGGGGAGGGATACAGCAGGGCTACTGAAGATGGTTATCTTTACGTTCAATTCAGGCCTACCTTCTCATTGTCATTCAAAACAACACATTTAAATATACACATATACAGCAACAAACACAAAAACAGCCCCCCCACACTACTCTCTGTCAGGGGATGGTAGGAGGGGTAAGGCTGGGAAGAGAACAGGAGGATGGAGGGAGGGAGGGGGTGGAGGGGGGTGGAGGGATAGGAGAGGAATGGAAAAGAGAGAGGGAGGGAGGGATAGGGGGAGCTGCAGAGCTAGGAAGACAGCCAGAACACTGCCAGAGCCAAGAACAGGGCCTGTGTTTGAGGAGGGCACACAGACACATATGGGCACACAGACACACACAGACACACATGCACACACAGACACACACACCACATGATGCAGGCACGCTTGACCTGTGTGATAGAGCAGGACACAAGAGAGATGGTTCCATACACAATTGGAGAGATTCCCATTCACAAATATTACACCTACACACACACACATTTATAATACAGATTAGAGCTGGGACGATAAATCTAAAATGATCGCCACCGACCATACCCATCACTTAGGCATTTTGGTGATATGGTTCATTACGATAAGTAGCCTTTACTAGAGAAATGTGAAGTTTGAAACAAAATAAGTTTGCTAATGTCACGTTGTATAATGATAGAAGACAGGAACAGGAATAGGTAATAGGGTTTTATATTACTCTACTCAACATAAGGTACGTCATGAAAACTGACGGGGACCAAGCCCAAAACAAACACGTATATATATATATATATATATATATAACACAGGGATGTAACCCAAACAAAAGAGTGAGGTGTAAACCTCTAAATAATACACGGGACGAGACCCGTAATAACAAGTGCACAATGACACAGTATGTAAACTGTAATCCAATGTACAGTAACACGTAGCACGAAAGCCGATACAACAGAGCACAGGTACTCACGAGACCAACAGACATGGGACAATAATCGACAAGGACACTGGGGAACAGAGGGCACATATATACACATACTAATCAGGGGGAATGGGAACCAGGTGTGGTAATGAGACAAGACAGTCCGGGGTTGGTGGTAATGAACCATGTCAGTGACGCCTAGAAGGCCGGTGACGTAGACCTCCGGAGCTGGTGAACGGAATGAGCAGCAGTACCGGGAGGATCCCTGACAGCTAATAAGGGTGATTGTTAATGGGATCATTGTTCGCTACAACCATCAAACTAGTAGTAGTAGTTTAAAGAATAAAATGTCATGAATGTCTTAAACATATCATTCTATTTATCATTATCACATAAATTCAAGCAATTTATCACCATATGGATTTTGGTCTATATCGCCAAAGAAACACGTTAATCTCACCTAGATACGTTATGTAGTTACAGCACATGCAGACACAATATGTTTCTAAGGTCTCAATAAAGATGCAGTACTGACAGCAGTTCCAAAAGCTCCAGTTATTGTAGAAGGACATAGGCTACATGACATGACACCTGTCACTGAGGTGTGTGTTAATGTACTGTACACGCACTACTGTCCACCAACCATAACAGCTCCTCAACTCTGAGGAGGCGGCCATCAAATAACAGCCAAGTGCCTTCTCTACATTTGAACCACAGTCGTTTGAACTACGTTCGACCTCGTGGTCACACACCCATGGACCCTCACAAACCCCTGTCCCTAACAGCCTGTTACTACTGCACTGAGACAGGCCAGCATCCAGGAAGACTCTCTGCCAACCCACATCACACAAGCCCAAGTTACACACAGGCACATCGTTTATGGCGGTCCCCCTCTCCCGGGGGACTCATTTCCCCGTGACACGGACCAATGCAGCTGGCAAAACAACAGAGAACAGGGTTTCGCTTTAGGGAACAACGGATCTCTCTCTCTCTCTCCTCTCTCTCTTTCCCTTTCCCTTGTACTCTCCCCTGCTCTTTTCTGCAGTGGTGTTGTATAATTGAGGTGGACTTTCACTGACAAGATGACAGGTCAGGGCAAGGAAAATTGAGTAAGATGAAACTCCATCTCTCTCTCTCTCTTTTTTGTCTTCATTTCACTTCTTCTATCTCTTCTAACTTCTCCACGGAGCCATCGGAGCTCACGCTCTCTCAATGTTCTGAGAGCTGAGCTGAAACGTTCTGACAACGTTCCAAACAAGAACAATATCTCCACAAAAAAACTAAAAGAGAACAATTAGACTACAATGATGAAAGCAATTTCATCCAGTGAGGCAATCATTTAACCACTTCAATTTTGGTTTGTGTGCGTGCCGGTGTGCGTAGGTGTTACATTAAACAACTGACCACCATCTTATCTCTTTCTCATTCCGCCTGAGATTCTCCCCACTGGGATTTTTCCGGCAACAACCCACAGTGACAGTTGGGGAAATGATTCCATTACAACTACTATGGTGCTGTGTCTGTGTGTTATGACAAGGCTGGCATCATCAGGCAGGCACAGCAGAGAGAAACCTATTAAGGATAACAGTGGATATGTGATAGGGAACGGGTTGTTTCGGAGCAGAGACGTGATCATGGGAGAAATAACAGACATAAAGTCGACACATTCTCTCCCCTGACAGTAGCAGCAGTCACCCTCACTTAAATGAGCTGCCTGAGAGGGGTGAAACTACAGCTCCTTCTGCCAGATAAGCACTTGACATTCTCTTAGCGTTAGCATCAGCCCTGTGTGTGTGTGAGAGAGAGAGAGAGAAAGAGAGACAGAGAGAGAGAGAGAGAGAGAGAGAGCGAGAGAGAGAGAGAGAGAGAGAGAGAGAGAGAGAGAGAGAGAGAGAGAGAGAGAGAGAAAGAGAGAGAGAGAGAGAGAGGGAGAGCTGTAGCCAGTAGAACTAATAAAAGGCAAAGAAACAGGCAAATGAAAACAAGCTCTATTAAAACCATTTTCTTTCATCCCCTATAGTCTCCCCTCTTCTCTCAATCTACCCTCTACCTCACCCTGTTTCCCCTCTCTTCACATCCTACTGACTCCTCCTCACCCCCTATATCCTCTCCTCACCACCTATATCCTCCTCTCACCCTCTATATTCTCTCCTCACCCCCTATAATCTCTCCTCACCCCATATCCTCATCTCACCCCCTATAATCTCTCCTCACCCCTATATCCTCTCCTCACCCCTATATCCTCTCCTCACCCCCTATATTCTCTCCTCACCCCCTATATCCTCCTCTTCACCCCCTATATCCTCTCCTCACCCCTATATCCTCTCCTCACCCCCCTATATCCTCTCCTCACCCCCTATATCCTCTCCTCGCCCCCCTATATCCTCTCCTCACCCCCTATATCCTCCTCTACACCCCCCTATATCCTCTCCTCACCCCCTATATCCTCTCCTCACCCCCTATATCCTCCTCTTCACCCCCTATATCCTCTCCTCACCCCCTATATCCTCTCCTCACCCCCTATATCCTCTCCTCACCCCCTATATTCTCTCCTCACCCCCTATATCCTCTCCTCGCCCCCTATATCCTCCTCTTCACCCCCTATAATCTCTCCTCACCCCCTATATCCTCTCCTCACCCCCTATATCCTCTCCTCACCCACTATATCCTCTCCTCACCCCCCTATAATCTCTCCTCACCCCCTATATCCTCTCCTCACCCCCTATATCCTCTCCTCACCCCCCTATATCCTCCTCTTCACCCCCTATAATCTCTCCTCACCCCCTATATCATCTCCTCACCCCCTATATCCTCCTCTTCACCCCCCTATAATCTCTCCTCACCCCTATATCCTCTCCTCACCCCCTATATCCTCTCCTCACCCCCTATATCCTCTCCTCACCCCCTATATCCTCCTCTACACCCCCTATATCCTCCTCTACACCCCCTATATCCTCCTCTACACCCCCTATAATCTCTCCTCACCCCCTATATCCTCTCCTCACCCCCTATATCCTCCTCTTCACCCCCTATATCCTCTCCTCACCCCCTATATCCTCTCCTCACCCCCTATATCCTCTCCTCACCCCCTATATCCTCTTCTCACCCCCTATATCCTCTCCTCACCCCCCTATATCCTCCTCTTCACCCCCTATATCCTCCTCTACACCCCCTATATCCTCTCCTCACCCCCTATATCCTCTTCTCACCCCCTATATCCTCTCCTCACCCCCTATATCCTCTCCTCACCCCCTATATCCTCTCCTCACCCCCTATAATCTCTCCTCACCCCCTATATCCTCTCCTCACCCCCTTATCCTCTCCTCACCCCCTATATCCTCTCCTCACCCCCTATATCCTCCTCTTCACCCCCTATATCCTCTCCTCACCCCCTATATCCTCCTCTTCACCCCCTATATCCTCTCCTCACCCCCTATATCCCTCCTCTTCACCCCCTATATCCTCTCCTCACCCCCTATATCCTCTCCTCACCCCCTATATCCTCTCCTCACCCCCTATATCCTCTCCTCACCCCCTATATCCTCTCCTCACCCCCTATATTCTCTCCTCACCCCCCTATATCCTCTCCTCGCCCCCTATATCCTCCTCTTCACCCCCATAATCTCTCCTCACCCCCTATATCCTCTCCTCACCCCCTATATCCTCTCCTCACCCACTATATCCTCTCCTCACCCCCTATAATCTCTCCTCACCCCCTATATCCTCTCCTCACCCCCTATATCCTCTCCTCACCCCCTATATCCTCCTCTTCACCCCCTATAATCTCTCCTCACCCCCTATATCATCTCCTCACCCCCTATATCCTCCTCTTCACCCCCTATAATCTCTCCTCACCCCTATAATCTCTCCTCACCCCCTATATCCTCTCCTCACCCCCTATATCCTCTCCTCACCCCCCTATATCCTCCTCTACACCCCCTATATCCTCCTCTACACCCCCTATATCCTCCTCTACACCCCCTATAATCTCTCCTCACCCCCTATATCCTCTCCTCACCCCCTATATCCTCCTCTTCACCCCCTATATCCTCTCCTCACCCCCTATATCCTCTCCTCACCCCCTATATCCTCTCCTCACCCCCTATATCCTCTCCTCACCCCCTATATCCTCTCCTCACCCCCTATATCCTCCTCTTCACCCCCTATATCCTCCTCTACACCCCCTATATCCTCTCCTCACCCCCCTATATCCTCTCCTCACCCCCTATATCCTCTCCTCACCCCCTATATCCTCTCCTCACCCCCCATATCCTCTCCTCACCCCCTATAATCTCTCCTCACCCCCTATATCCTCTCCTCACCCCCTATATCCTCTCCTCACCCCCTATATCCTCTCCTCACCCCCCTATATCCTCCTCTTCACCCCCTATATCCTCTCCTCACCCCCTATATCCTCCTCTTCACCCCCTATATCCTCTCCTCACCCCCTATATCCTCCTCTTCACCCCCTATATCCTCTCCTCACCCCCTATATCCTCTCCTCACCCCCCTATATCCTCTCCTCACCCCCCTATATTCTCTCCTCACCCCCTATATCCTCTCCTCACCCCCTATATCCTCCTCTTCACCCCCTATAATCTCTCCTCACCCCCTATATCCTCTCCTCACCCCCTATATCCTCTCCTCACCCACTATATCCTCTCCTCACCCCCTATAATCTCTCCTCACCCCCTATATCCTCTCCTCACCCCCTATATCCTCTCCTCACTCCCTATATCCTCCTCTTCACCCCCTATAATCTCTCCTCACCCCCTATATCCTCTCCTCACCCCCTATATCCTCCTCTTCACCTCCTATAATCTCTCCTCACCCCCTATATCCTCTCCTCACCCCCCTATATCCTCTCCTCACCCCCTATATCCTCCTCTTCCCCCCCTATATCCTCCTCTTCACCCCCTATATCCTCCTCTACACCCCCTATATCCTCTCCTCACCCCCTATATCCTCTCCTCACCCCCTATATCCTCCTCTTCACCCCCTATAATCTCTCCTCACCCCCTATATCCTCTCCTCACCCCCCTATATCCTCTCCTCACCCCCTATATCATCTCCTCACCCCCTATATCCTCTCCTCACCCCCTATATCCTCTCCTCACCCCCTATATCCTCTCCTCACCCCCTATATCCTCTCCTCACCCCCTATATCCTCCTCTTCACCCCCTATATCCTCCTCTACACCCCCTATATCCTCTCCTCACCCCCTATATCCTCTCCTCACCCCCTATATCCTCTCCTCACCCCCTATATCCTCTCCTCACCCCCCTATAATCTCTCCTCACCCCCTATATCCTCTCCTCACCCCCTATATCCTCTCCTCACCCCCTATATCCTCTCCTCACCCCCTATATCCTCCTCTACACCCCCTATATCCTCCTCTACACCCCCTATATCCTCCTCTACACCCCCTATATCCTCCTCTTCACCCCCTATAATCTCTCCTCACCCCCTATATCCTCTCCTCACCCCCTATATCCTCCTCTTCACCCCCTATAATCTCTCCTCACCCCCTATATCCTCTCCTCACCCCCTATATCCTCTCCTCACCCCCTATATCCTCTCCTCACCCCCTATATCCTCCTCTTCACCCCCTATATCCTCCTCTACACCCCCCTATATCCTCTCCTCACCCCCCTATATCCTCTCCTCACCCCCCTATATCCTCTCCTCACCCCCTATATCCTCTCCTCACCCCCTATAATCTCTCCTCACCCCCCTATATCCTCTCCTCACCCCCTATATCCTCTCCTCACCCCCCTATATCCTCTCCTCACCCCCTATATCCTCCTCTTCACCCCCTATATCCTCTCCTCACCCCCTATATCCTCCTCTTCACCCCCTATATCCTCTCCTCACCCCCTATATCCTCCTCTTCACCCCCTATATCCTCTCCTCACCCCCCTATAATCTCTCCTCACCCCCTATATCCTCTCCTCACCCCCCTATATCCTCTCCTCACCCCCTATATCCTCTCCTCACCCCCCTATATCCTCCTCTTCACCCCCTATATCCTCTCCTCACCCCCTATATCCTCCTCTTCACCCCCTATATCCTCTCCTCACCCCTATATCCTCCTCTTCACCCCCTATATCCTCTCCTCACCCATATCCACTTTCATTTCCTTATTCCTCTCCCCTCTTCTCCCCCTTTACCTCTACTAGCTGACTCTGGGTTAGAGAATAAAACAACATTGGAGTTAATGTGTTTCAGTTTCTGTGATTTCATCAAAATAGGAAATTCTTTAGACGCTATTGTTGAGGCTGACTTTGACTGGCCTGGCTTTCATTTGTTTTCTGTGCTGACAGCTGTCAGAAACACTATCACAGAGAGAGAGAGAGAGAGAGAGAGAGAGAGAGAGAGAGAGAGAGAGAGAGAGAGAGAGAGAGAGAGAGAGCGAGAGCGAGAGAGAAAGAAAGAGAGAGGATGGGGAGGAGAGATTTCAATTCAATTCAAAGGGAAATAAACAAGGGAAACATTAGTAAACATTACAATCACAACAGTTTTAAAAGAATAAAGACATTTCCAATGTTATATTATTGGCTATGTACAGTGTTGCAACAATGTGCAAGTAGTTGAAGTATGAAAGGGAAAATAAATAAACAGATAAATATAGGTTGTATTTACAATGTTGTTTGTGCTGGTTGCCCTTTTCTCATGGCAAAGGGCCACAAATCTTGCTGCTGTGATTGCACACTGCGGTATTTCGCCTAACAGATATGGGAGTTTATCATTGTTTGATTTGTTTTCAAATTCTTTGTGGGTCTGTGTGATCTGAGGGAAATATGTGTCTCTAATGTGGTCATACATTAGGCAGGAGGTTAGGAAGTGAAGCTCAGTTTCCACCTCATTTTGTGGGCAGTGGGCACATAGCCTGTCTTCTCTCGAGAGCCAGGTCTGTCTATGGCGGCCTCTCTCAATAGCAAGGGTATGCTCACTGAGTCTGTACCTAGTAAAGGATTTTCTTAATTTGGGGTCAGTCACAGTGGTCAGGTATTCTGCTACTGTGTACTCTCTGTTTAGGGCCAGATAATAGTCCAATTTGCTCCGTTTTTTTATTTCCCTCTGTATGTTTGAGAGTGACATACCAGAACCTCTCAGGAATTAGGGAGAGACATGGGTGAGGAGTGGTGTAGAGAGATGAGATAGGAGTCAGGGAGAGAGAGAGTGAGAGAGAGAGAGAGAGAGAGAGAGAGAGAGAGAGAGAGAGAGAGAGAGAGAGAGAGAGAGAGAGAGAGAGAGAGAGAGAGAGAGAGAGAGAGAGAGAGAAAGAGAGAGAAATAGAGAAATAGAGAAATAGAGAAAGAGAGAGATGAGCCAGGGAGAGAGATGGGGAGGAGTGAGAGAGAGGTGAGAGAGGAGCCGGGGAGAGAGATGGGGGAGGAGTGGGGGAGAGAGATGAGAGAGGCACCAGGGAGAGAGATGGGGGAGGAGTGGGGGAGAGAGATGAGAGAGGAGCCAGGGAGAGAGATGGGGGAGGAGTGGGGGAAAGAGATGAGAGAGGAGCCAGGTAGAGAGATGAGAGAGGAGCCAGGGAGAGAAATGGGGGAGGAGTTGGGGAAAGAGATGAGAGAGGAGCCAGGTAGAGAGGGGAAGAGGGGAGAGGGAACGAGGGGAAGAGGGGAAGAGGGGAGCGGGGAAGAGGGGAAGAGGGGAAGCGGGGAAGAGGGGAAGAGGGGAGAGGGGGAGAGGGGGAGAGGGGAGAGGGGGAGAGGGGGAGAGGGAACAAGGGGAAGAGGGGAAGAGGGGAAGAGGGGAGAGGGGAAGTGGGGAAGAGGGGAGAGGGGAAGAGGGGAAGAGGGAAAGAGGGAAAGAGGGAAAGAGGGAAAGAGGGAAAGAGGGAAAGAGGGGAAGAGGGGAAGAGGGGAAGAGGGGAAGAGTGGAGAGGGGAAGAGGGGAAGAGGGGAGAGGGAACGAGGGGAAGAGGGGAAGAGGGAACGAGGGGAAAAGGGAACGAGGGGAAGAGGGGAAGAGGGGAAGAGGGGAGAGGGAACGAGGGGAAGAGGGGAAGAGGGGAGAGGGGAAGAGGGGAAGAGGGGAAGAGGGGAAGAGGGGAAGAGGGGAAGAGGGGAAGAGGGGAGGGAACGAGGGAAAGAGGGGAAGAGGGGGAGAGGGGAAGAGGGGAGAGGGAACGAGGGGAAGAGGGGAAGAGGGAGGGAACGAGGGAAAGAGGGGAAGAGGGGGAGAGGGGAAGAGGGGAGAGGGAACGAGGGGAAGAGGGGAAGAGGGGAAGAGGGGAAGAGGGGAAGAAGGGAGAGGGGAAGAGGGGAAGAGGGGAGAGGGGAAGAGGGGAAGAGGGGAAGAGGGGAAGAGGGGAAGAGGGGAAGAGGGGAGAGGGGAAGAGGGGAAGAGGGGAAGAGGGGAGAGGGGAAGAGGAATGGAAAAAGAGCAAAGAGAGAAGAGTGGAGGATGGAGGACATGAAAATACCATACCAATTATATAACATTATATCATTACTTGGCAGAAGTGTCAGCTTGAATAGAACAGACACCATTGGAGGTCCTCAAAATAATTATTGATCATCCATCTGTTTCTAATTGTACTCTCAGTCTCGTACACAACAATTACTACATATCGGAGTCCAAATCTGAGAGATTAACCATGATTTATCTAGCCTGACGACACACTAAATTCTTCCGCTGCTCTGTCGTTCGCTACATACGCTAGTCTGAGACTGCCGTCATTGAAGTCATTATGGTGATGAGGGGCATGAGGAGCTTTGTACAAAACAAAGTCATCAGCGATTGGATCATCTCTAACCAATCAGAGTATCAAAGCCAATTAAAAAGTTTCAAACCGCAGCTTTACCCACGTGTGTTATGGCCCGACCCATCGGTTTCTGGACCAATCAGACGGCCCCAAATGGTGAAGGGTCTGGGAGGTAGTCAGATCCAGACTCATTGTGGAGAATAAACTAACGTCTGTGGGCATGGGCGTGGCCTAACGTTTGGCCGGAACAAGGAGTCTGGGTAGCCAGGCAATGATTTATCTGTCTTGTTCCAGTCTTTCTATAGGTAGTCAATCAAACAGTGCTATCACCCTCTGGCCTATTGTTATTTTATTGACAATCATTATGATGAGGGGGAGATGGTGATTTGAAGCACGGCCCTCTGGAGGAAGTAAATACCAATGATGGACAATACAGAGACCATAGGGGGTGGGGTGAGCTAGCTCTTAGAAGGTACACCAAGACACACTCTCTCTCTCTCACACACACACACACACACACATACACACACACACACACACACACACACAGCTTTGACCTTCCATCCATCTCTCTGAGGAGAAAACCCCATTGTGATCTGAAGGTTCATCATTGATTATAAAGCCATGACAGATGACATACAGTACTCTCACTCCTAACACGCCCTTCACAAACACCTCTGTGTGTCTGTGTGTGTGTGTGTTTGTGTGTGTGTCTGTGTGCGTGTATGTGTGCATGTGTGCTGGTCCTCTCAGCAGTCATGCCCCCTATGAACACTCAGCAGATTCCTCACATCAGAATAATTATTTCTAAACAAACCGTATTTAATCGACTGAGCGCCTCCGTGGCAGTTTCCGTCTGGTGGTTGCTGCGTGACAGCTTCTTCTAAATTACAAATATTAATCTGCCACAGCAGGAGCAGAGCTGGCAAGCTCCTCACAGGGGTCCCCCATCAAAGTGCTCCCCATTAAAACAATACCATCAAAACGTTCCGCTCCTCTGGCCACCCACCCATCAAGCACAGCACAATCAAACCACACCAAACGTAACACTCACATCAAAACCGTAAACAGCAACATCAAAAGATTAAACCACCCCTGTCATCAAAGCCTGCTCCCGGTGCGAGTTACAGCGAAAGGATAGTGAGGCTCCCAAGAGGTTTCCCTCTCCTTCGAGCTAGTTGTCAACGGCTGAGGTAAAACTGGATGATGCTTTTATCTTTTAGGTAGCTAGCTATAAGTCTAAACAATGCCTTGGAACATGTTGACCCTCTGTGGCTGCGTTTAGACAGGCAGCCCAATTCTGGTATTTTTTTCACTAATTGGTCTTTTGACCAAGCATATCAGCTCTGAAAAAGATCTGATGTGAAACAATTAGTGGGAAAAAAGACCAGAATTGGGCTGCCTGTATAAACGCAGGCCTTGTGGCTCTAGCAGGCGTGGTGCGGCCTGAGGGCAGGAAACAGTGAACAGACACACAGACATTAACACCAAAGGCACCAATCAACTCTGTAATCAGGCCGCTCCCTGAGCGTGTTCCCCTCGTTACCGAGCCCCGTTCCTTCCAGTTCTCCCCCTGCGGCATTGCTTTTCCGGACCCATCGGGTTATCGATACATTTCACCACGGGATCACTTCAAATTGGTCCCCTGGAAAGCAACCAGTTGGCGGGGAGGCCTGATTCAATCGACGTTGGGAAAAACACACAGATCATTCATTCAATTAAAAGCCTAATTTAATTCAAGGCCTGCGTGTAGACCAGGTTACCGTTAGCCGGTAATAACCGGCTTTTGTCCGATAAACAAATGGAAAAGACGATAAATATAATTGGAGCAGGCAAATTGTCCGGGAGAAGAAGAAAAATCCCATTGTGAAATAATGTTTTATAGCCTCTTCATGGATGGAAATACCAGTCAATGGAAATACATTTGGCTGGTCATGCTTAACCATCTATAGGTTAATATTATTCGTAGCCATCTATTTACCACCACAAACCGATGCTGGCACTAAGACTGCACTCAACGAGCTGTATAAGGCCATAAGCAAACAAGAAAATGCTCATCCAGAAGTGACGCTTTACCTAATTTCTACCAGCATGTCACATGTGCAACCAGAGGGAAAAAAAACTCTGGACTCCCTTTACTCCACACACAGATACGAAGCTCTCCCTCGCCCTCCATTTGACAAATCTGACCATAATTATATCCTCCTGATTCCTGCTTACAAGCTAAAACTAAAGCAGGAAGTAGCAGTGACTCGCTCAATACGGAAGTGGTCAGATGATGCGGATGCTACACTACAGGGCTGTTTTGCTAGCAGAGACTGGAATATGTTCTGGGATTCATCCAATGGCATTGAGGAGTACACCACCTCAGTAATCGGCTTCATCAATAAGTGCATCGACGACATCGTCCCCACAGTGGCCGTACGTACATAACCCAACCAGAAGCCATGGCAACATCCGCATCGAGCTAAAGGCTAGAGCTGCCGCTGTCAAGCAAATGGGACACTAATCTGGACGCTTATAAGAAATCCCGCTACGCCCTCAGGCAAACCATCAAACAGGCAAACTGTCAATACAAGATTAAGATTGAATCCTATTACACCGGCTCTGATGCTCGTCGGACGTGGCAGGGCTTGAAAACTATTACGGACTACGAAGGGAAACCCAGCCGCGGGCTGCCCAGTGATGCGAGCCTACCAGACGAGCTAAATGCCTTTTATACTCGCTTCGAGGCAAGCAACACTGAAGCATGCATGAGAGCACTAGCTGTTCCGGACGACTGTGTGATAACGCTCTCTGTAGCCGATGTGAGCAAGACCTTTAAACAGGTCAACATTCACAAAGCCGCGGGGCCAGATGGATTACCAGGACGTGTATTCAAAGCATGCGCGGACCAACTGGCAAGTTTCTTCACTGACAATTTCAACCTCTCCCTGACCGAGTCTGTAATACCAACATGTTTCAAGCAGACCACCATAGTCCCTGTGCCCAAGGAAGCGAAGGTAACCTGCCTAAATTATTACCACCCCGTAGCGCTCACGTCGGTAGCCATGAAGTGCTTTGAAAGGCTGGTCATGGCTCACATCAACAGCATCATCCCGGATACCCTAGACCCACTCCAATTTGCATATCGCCCCAACAGATCCACAGATGACTTAATCTCAATCGCACTCCACACTGCCCTTTCCCACCTGGACAAAAGAAACCCCTATTTGAGAATGCTGTTCATTGACTACAGCTCAGCGTTCAACACCATAGTGCCCACAAAGCTCATCACTAAGCTAAGGACCCTGGGACTAAACACTTCCCTCTGCAACTGGATCCTGGACTTCCTGACGGGCCGCCTCCAGTTGGTAAAGGTAGGCAACAACACGTCTGCCACGCTGATCCTAAACACTGGGGCCCCTCAGGGGTGCGTGCTTAGTCCCCTCCTGTACTCCCTGTTCACCGAAAACTGCGTGGCCAAACACGACTCCAACACCATCATTAAGTTTGCTGACGACACAACAGTGGAAGGCCTGATCACTGACAACGATGAGACAGCCTATAGGGAGGAGGTCAGAGACCTGGCAGTGTGATGCCAGGACAACAACATCTCCCTCAATGTGAGCAAGACAAAGGAGCTGATCGTGGACTACAGGAAAAGGCGGGCCGAACAGGCCCCCATTAACATCGACGGGGCTGTAGTGGAGTGGGTTGAGAGTTTCAAGTTCCTTGGTGTTCACATCACCAACAAACTATCATGGTCCAAACACACCAAGACAGTCGTGACGAGGGCACAACAACACCTTTTCCCCCTCAGGACACTGAAAAGATTTGGCATGGGTCCCCAGATCCTCAAAAAGTTATACAGCTGCACCATCGAGAGCATCCTGACCGGTTGAATCACCGCCTGGTATTGCAACTGCTCGGCATCTGACTGTAAGGCGCTACAGATGGTATTGCATACGGCCCAGTACATCACTGGGGCCAATCTTCCTGCCATCCAGGACCTATATACTAGGCGGTGTCAGAGGAAAGCCCAAAAAATTGTCAAAGACTCCAGTCACCCAATTCATAGACTGTTCTCTCTGCTACCGAATGTCTAGGAGTCTAGGACCAAAAGGCTCCTTAACAGCTTTTACCCCCAAGCTGAACAATGAATCAATTGGCCACCCAGACTATTTACATTGACCCCCCCATTTGTTTTTACACTGCTGCTACCCGCTGTCTATTATCTATGCATAGTCACTTTACCCCTACCTACATGTACAAATTACCTCGACTAACCTGTACCCCCGCACATTGACTCGGTACCGGTACCCCCTGTATATAGCCTCGTTATTGTTATTTTATTGTGTTACTTTTTATTATTATGTTACTTTAGTTTATTTGGTAAATATTTTCTTAACTCTTTCTTGAACTGCAATGTTGTTTAAGGCCTTGTAAGTAAGCATTTCACGGTAAGGTCTACACCTGTTGTATTTGGCGCATGTGACAAATAAAGTTTGATTTGATTTGAAGTCAGAAGTCTGAGATTTCTGAGTACCCAGTTGTTTTGAACGCGGCATCAAAGGGCAAGGGAAGGCAGGCTTCATCAGCGTGTCAGACAACACTTTGCAATGAGCTGGAGGCAGTATTTATTTTGAAAACATATAGGTTCTTAATTGTTTGAAACCTGAAGGTTTTGGTCATATTATGAGGCATTTCTTACCTTGCTTCAAAGTAGCCTATTAGATCTCTCTTTCTAAATTTCTAACGGATATTTTCATCTCTGTCACATGAAACCGCTCACATGTGCAGTGCCCTTTTGACAATGGTGTTTTCCCGCTAATTGCATTATGGAACAAACAAACATTCGAGCGTAGCCTGCTGCCTGGGCGCATTGCTGTGCTTATAATGTGAATAAATAATAGTTTATCAACATTTTAAGCTAAACGTTCTCATCTGTTGCATCAGACTCATTGCTTTTTAACGTTGTTTTTATGTAGCCTAGGCCTACTGGTTGGATGGATTTGGGATCTATCTTCCCACAACTGTCCCAGAGTCGGATTGGAATGAGCTATTTCTTTCTCGACAAGCTGACCAATAGAATAGGAAGACTTAATGTTTCTACTATAGTAGATTGACATAGGCTAGTGATTTTGCTGTTCGTTACTGGTCTTGTTCAAAGTGCACATCAGAATTCGTTAAGAAGAACCGCAAATTGTTGCATCCTCGATTGTCATCTTCTGTTAATATGAATTACCATATTCTAAATGTGATTTCTGTCCTTCTGAGCACTTTGGGTGGACGCCCTACTCAGGTTATGCACCCAATGCATATGAGTCCGGTAAATTAAAATGTTACCGGTGAAATGTCAGGCGCCACATTTTCCTAATGGAAACCCTGGTGTAGACATACTGTTCTTGGCTTAATTCTCTGGGTATCGTTTTATCCCAGGGCTGCTACGGTAACACAATCATGATGTAGTGTTAGAAACCAAACCATGTTTTCTCAGGGGAAAGTCAAGCCGCCAGGTAAAGGCGGGAAAATGTCTCAACAGGAGCACGCTCACAAACCCTTTTGAGAATCCCCTTGTGTTCCCTTTGCGCTGACCTGAATCAACACATGCACTTACACACACACACACACACACACACAAACAAACACACTCACACACACACACACACACACACACACACTGATGTTGCGAGTAACAGAATAATGGAGCTGTTGACAAAATTTCAGAGATGTGCCGTACTAGCCTACTCTCCTCTCCGCTGAGGCACTTGGCATTCCCAATGTTACCTCTACTCTCCTTCCATGTAGAGAGGTCTGCTCGCCCTCGCTGTAATGCAATACCTGGGTGTTTACATGCTACAGGACCACTTCATGATGACCGCCTAATGGCTTTTTAACAGCCCCCAGTACACACAGAGATGAGGCTATATAAAGCAATTAAATGCTAATGCAGGGAAGGGGGTGTTGGAAAATGAATGAACAGGGAAACCACAGGGAGTGCTGTATATGGCCCCGCAGGGAGTGCTGTATATGGCTCCACCTCCGGGTGTTATTATGACACCCGGAGGTGGAGAGGAAGACTGGAGGAAATGTGCATTGACTGACATAGGGCCTACAGGGTAGGGGAGTTGCTATAAGAAGTGTATGTATTGAATAACCTAAACTGTAGCTTAGGTCTATGTTGAATGGATTCTTATATTAGTTCAATAATAATTAATATCGTCCAAGTTTGCAAATATTTACTTCGAAAAACTCCATAAACTTTATACCAGGGCTATTCAACTGGGGGTCCGCGGTCCCTTAGGGGTCCGCGGAGGTGCAGCAGTGGGTCAGCAAAAAACGGATCTCTTCCCCAAAAATATTTGTATGAATATTGCTAGCAACAGCAGAATAAACCAATGTTGAATTACACACCGACAGCAGAAAAAAGGAGAATATCTTATTTTCTAATGATGTCAACATTATTGGTCAACTCCTAATATTGAGCAAATTACACTCATTGGAGCCAATTACACTCACTGGAGTATCTGACATAGGCTTTGAAAAAGCAGCCGCGAATAAGCTACCAGTGCGGCAAGTGCTGCTGGCTGCTGGTAAGCTTTCTTGACTTGGACATACATTTTTGCCAACACATGGCTAACCTTTGTTTAACCAGCTAAACAGCTACTCTTAGCGAATTTGGAGTTACCTTTCTTACTAATAGGCTATGTTAGAGTTTATACTTCCAATTGTAATGAGGGGAGGTCAAAATAATTAAAAACTATTTACCAAATCTATTCATTTTTAAATATTGATTTTTTCTCCTTGCCACACTGTAAGACTTTTCTGTAATTCCAACAGTAAAACACTGTAGAATGCACAGTAAAACACCTTAAATGTGTTTTACAGCATTAATGCTGTAGATCAAATCAAATTATATTTGTCACATGCGCCAAATACAACAGGTGTACACATTTCCGTGAAATGCTTATTTACAAGCCCTTAACCAACAATGCAGTTCAAGCAATTAAGTTAAGAAAATATTTAGTAAATAAATTAAAGTAAAAAATAACAATGAGGCTATATACAGGAAGGACCGGTACCGAGTCAATGTGTGGGGGTACAGGTTAGTCCAGGTAATAACGAGGCTATATACAGGGGGTACCGGTACCGAGTCAATGTGTGGGGGTACAGGTTAGTCCAGGTAATAACGAGGCTATATACAGGGGGTACCGGTGCCGAGTCAATGTGTGGGGGTACAGGTTAGTCCAGGTAATAACGAGGCTATATACAGGGGGTACCGGTACCGAGTCAATGTGTGGGGGTACAGGTTAGTCCAGGTAATAACGAGGCTATATACAGGGGGTACCGGTACCGAGTCAATGTGTGGGGGTACAGGTTAGTCCAGGTAATAACAAGGCTATATACAGGGGTACCGGTACCGAGTCAATGTGTGGGGGTACAGGTTAGTCCAGGTCATTTGTACATGTAGGTAGGGGTAAAGTAACTATGAATAGATAATAAACAGCGAGTAGCAGCAGTGTAAAAACAAAGTAATTGTAAGCCTCCTGTAAAAATTACTCTAACATACTGTATTTCTTTACAGTAGTACACAAACGCTGCTGTAGTTGGCGGCGCCAAAAGGTCTGTGGTGTGTGCGAGAGAAAGAGAGCTGTATCGCATAGTTGAAACCAATACTGTTCTCAGAGCAGGTCTGCCGGTTTTGAATAGCAGAAGTGACTTTTCGTAGAAGGTTACGAGAATTAACGCAGCACGTTAGGATAATTAATGTGGCAGGTTAGGATAATTAGATTAAGGTTCGGGAAAGCTAAAATGCTAAAATTGTCACTGACGCAACTCAAACCTATCTACAACCAGGCCTGCCCTGAGAACAGTAATGCAATGCTCCGCGCCTGTCACGATCGTTAGAGAGAGTGGACCAAGGCGCAGCGTTGCAGGCAAACATATTTATTTAAAGAGAGTAAACACTCGAACAAAACAACAAACGATACGTGCAGTCCTACGGTACAGACCAAAAGGAACAAACCAACTGGAACAAGATCCCACAACTATTGTGGGAAAACAGCCTCTATAAATATGGCTCCCAATCAGAGACAACCAGCAACAGCTGACACTCGTTGCCTCTGATTGGGAACCACTCTGGCCAACACAGAAATACAAAACATAGAATATACACACCCTGGCTCAACATATAGAGTCCCCAGAGCCAGGGTGTGACAGTACTCCCTAAAAGGCGCGGACTGCGACCGCGCCTAAACATAAACAAACCAGGGGAGGGCTGGGTGGGCATTCCTCCTCGGAGGCGGTTCCGGCTCGGGCTCGCCCACCACCCTCCAATAATCCCCCGTAGCGCCCCTGATCCGGTCTGGCCCCGCTGGCTGGAGCTGGACTAGACATCGTAGGAGCGGATTGCTTAAGCTCCGGTGTGGAGCAGCTGACCGGTACCTGACCAGGCACCGGTGACCCAGGCACGGGTTGTGCCGGACTGACGACGCGCACCCCTGGCTTGGTGCGTGGAGCAGGAACGGGCCGGAACGGCCTGACGATGCGCACCCCCTGGCTTGTGCGTGGAGCAGCAACGGGCCGGACCGGGCTGACGATGCGCACACCTGGCTTGGTGCGTGGAGCAGGAACGGGCGGACCGGGCTGACGGTCGCACCACTGGCTTGGTGCGTGGAGCAGGAACGGGCGGACCGGGCTGACGATGCGCACCCCTGGCTTGGTGCGTGGAGCAGGAACGGGCCGGACCGGGCTGACGACTCGCACCCCTGGCTTGGTGCGTGGAGCAGGAACGGGCCGGACCGGGCTGACGCGCCGCGCACCCCTGGCTTGGTGCGTGGAGCAGGAACGGGCCGGACCGGGCTGACAATGCGCACCCCTGGCTTGGTGCGTGGAGCAGGAACGGGCGGACCGGGCTGACGATGCGCACCCCTGGCTTGGTGCGTGGAGCAGGAACGGGCCCGACCGGGCTGACGATGCGCACCCCTGGCTTGGTGCGTGGAGCAGGAACGGGCCGGACCGGGCTGACGACTCGCACCCCTGCCTTGGTGCGTGGAGCAGGAACGGGCCGGACCGGGCTGGCGACGCACACCGTAGGCTTGGTGTGAGTGGCAGGAACAGGCCGGGCCGGGCTGGCGACGCACACCGTAGGCTTGGTG
This sequence comes from Coregonus clupeaformis, assembly GCF_020615455.1. Lineage (NCBI taxonomy): Eukaryota > Metazoa > Chordata > Actinopteri > Salmoniformes > Salmonidae > Coregonus > Coregonus clupeaformis. The sequence goes on along the minus strand of NC_059214.1, from coordinate 44,137,695 downwards.
CGAGGAGCAGGAACAGGCCGGACCGGGCTGGCGACGCACACCGTAGGCTTGGTGCGAGGAGCAGGAACAGGCCGGGCCGGGCTGGCGACGCACACCGTAGGCTTGGTGCGAGGAGCAGGAACAGGCCGGGCCGGGCTGGCGACGCACACCGTAGGCTTGGTGCGAGGAGCAGGAACAGGCCGGGCCGGGCTGGCGACGCACACCGTAGGCTTGGTGCGAAGGGCAGGAACAGGCCGGGCCGGGCTGGCGACGCGCACCGTAGGCTTGGTGCGAGGAGCAGGAACAGGCCGGGCCGGGCTGGCGACGCACACCGTAGGCTTGGTGCGAGGAGCAGGAACAGGCCGGGCCGGGCTGGCGACGCACACCGTAGGCTTGGTTTGAAGGGCAGGAACAGGCCGGGCCGGGCTGGCGACGCGCACCGTAGGCTTGGTGCGAGGAGCAGGAACAGGCCGGGCCGGGCTGGCGACGCACACCGTAGGCTTGGTGCGAGGAGCAGGAACAGGTCGGGCCGGGCTGGCGACGCACACCGTAGGCTTGGTGTGAAGGGCAGGAACAGGCCGGGCCGGGCTGGCGACGCGCACCGTAGGCTTGGTGCGAGGAGCAGGAACAGGCCGGGCTAGCGACGCGCACCGTAGGCTTGGTGCGAAGGACAGGAACAGGCCGGGCCTGGCTGGCGACGCGAACCGTAGGCTTGGTGCGAGGAACAGGAACAGGCCGGACCGTACTGGGAACACACACCACTGGCCTTAAACGGGGATCAGGAACGGGCTGGACCGGACTGGCAATACACCTCAGTACCTCTCGCCGTGCCTCTACAACTTCCTTCCCTCCTCTCACCAATGGCTCCCGTAACCCGGTGGCCTTCTCTCCTCGTCTCCCATTTCGCCCTGTGGCAGCCTCCTGCTGCCCAGTCGCCCATGGCGTGTGCCCCCCCCTAAAAATGTTCTGGGGTTGCCTCTCGTCCGTCCGACGACGACACTGTTGACGCCGTTGCTCCTCTCTCGCCAGGGCCTTAATCTTAGCCCATGGCCCTTTGCCCCCGAGCATGTCCTCCCAGGACCACGATTTGCCCACCTGGGCCATCGCCAACCTCTCCAGCTCCTTTCCCGGCGCTTCCTCCCATGTCCAGGCCGCCTGCTCCTGGACATGCTGCTTGGTCCTGGTATGGTGGGATCTTCTGTCACGATCGTTAGAGAGAGTGGACCAAGGCGCAGCGTTGCAGGCAAACATATTTATTTAAAGAGAGTAAACACTCGAACAACACAACAAACGATACATGCAGTCCTACGGTACAGACCAAAAGGAACTAACCAACTGGAACAAGATCCCACAACTATTGTGGGAAAACAGCCTCTATAAATATGGCTCCCAATCAGAGACAACCAGCAACAGCTGACAATCGTTGCCTCTGATTGGGAACCACTCTGGCCAACACAGAAATACAAAACATAGAATATACACACCCTGGCTCAACATATAGAGTCCCCAGAGCCAGGGTGTGACAGCGCCAAATGGTCTGTGAGGGAAGATGCATGAGAAAATAAGCTTTCTGTTCTACTCAAGCTATTTTATCTTTTCTTTTCGGGGAAAAGTCACCTAAATATTTTTGAGCAGCTGCTAGGTTTGTACTAATTCCATAAACTATATAGACACATTTTAATTAAACTACCTACTGCATGTTTTCTTAACTAAGCTACTAGTAGCTAGTTACGTTAGCTAGCTAGCTTGTCTGGATTGTTTTAGCTAGCCAAGTTGACATGTCGGTCTGTTGCGTTGATCTTTCTTGCTGGTAAAATAATCAGTGATATTGTAGCTATAGAGCAAATAATTTTTGTATTAACAACATGCAGAAATCCATCTGATTTGGGTTTCTTTGGATACGTTACTCAACCAGTGGGTGTATGATATGGGTGGCATGGTGCTAACGTTATGGTATTAGTGGCAAAATGGTCGTAGGCTACACAGGACAAAAACACTGTCCGTCTAGAGAGGGAACGAGTGTTTAGCTAGGTCGAATGCACCTTTAGTTTGTCAGCAGGCACAGACTGACATTTTCTGAATTTCTGATTCTGTAGTTGGCATGAGAGGCATCTCAGATGAAAGGGGAACTACTAACGTTAGCTAGCTCAGAGATGGGGAACTCCATTGGACACCTTTCTCTAAATATCTCTGGTTAGCTCTATTCAGTCTGGGGGTGCGTGTGACTAAGCACAAGTGTAGTGGAATATTCCCCCTGCTTTTGTTATCCTTATTAATCCATTAAATTAATTCAGCAACAACAGGCACAGACTGATATTTTGCCCTGCAGGAAATTAAAGTGATCTTTTATTTTCGTGTTCTTCAGATTGTGTGGTTATCTCGCTAGCATTATTCACAGAGATGGTTGTGAGTTACATGTTCCCTAGTTGTTTTGCTAATCTTTCAGAAGTTATCCTTATCTATCCATTAATTAGGCAACGTTAAATTAATTATATCTGAAACATCAGGCACAGACTGATATTTTACATATTTTTTTCTTGAGATTGTGTGGTTGGCATGAGTTGCATGGTATAGCTTGATAGCTCTTCGGGTGTTCATGCAATTTGGTGGCTGGGGGTAGTATAGTTTTCCTATTGCAGGCTGGGTGGTAGCTGGAAGTGGCAGAGGATGCCCTCCAGCCTCAAGCAGGCCATTGCCCAAGGAAAGAGGGTAGAGGCGGTAGATGGTGAGGGAGACTGTCGACACCATGCGTGAGCACTGCCCCAATCCCAACAAGGCTGTATGCAGTGAAATTGCTAAATCCATTGTAACGCAGTACCCAAAGTATTTTGGAGACCTGACTGAGGAAAGAGAACCACTTGGCAGTGGGTACCACTTCCTGTTCACTAAGATGAAGATCAGAGTGGAGCATAAAAATTGTAACCGTACTTTAGATAGAATCCGTAGACCCAAGAGGAGCAATGAAGAGGAAAGGGACATCAGCGGACAGGCAAAAACAGCAAGAACCAATGTCGACAGATATCGCTCCATCAACTGGTAACCACAGGACCTTCCAGAGAAAGAAACCCCCGACTCCCTGGAAAACAAGAGACAGGCGATGGCAACCATTTTCAGCTGTGTGGGCCCCAGACAAAAGGGGCCCTTATCAACGCCACATGATCAACACTTGTCCTCCTCCAAGCATCAGTGACCTCCAGGAACAATGGCCTTTCCTTTTCACCAAGTTATGGCTCTGCGACCACTTCAATACCCTCACTGGCATCCAGATTGACAGTTGCCTGACTCAAGCTCTCCTGAAAAAGGGTGAGAGAATTGTCAACTTTTTTAAAAGCCAAAAAACCAAGTAGAGGAGAGAGATCCAGTGCCTGCTGAATGAAATCGACGGTAACATCAGAGGCAATGATGATCTAACAGCCACTGCTGCCATTCTTTTGTTGATGACCCACTTCAAAGAGAAGGAGGAATCTCTGTTCCTGTCACTGCAACTCTGGTTGATGTTGAGGCACAAATTCCTTTGCCGGACAATCCAAGGCTGATCATGTTTGGTAACAGAAAGATAGTATTGTGGTACCTATCTAGTGGAATCTAGTGTATATGTACTAACACTCTTACTTTTGTGTATTTCAGGAAATACTCTATTGGGTTCCTCAAAGTGGATGGTGTCAATTGAGGGGAGAGTGGTCTGTGTTTTGGACAGTGAGTCCAACTTTGCTGCTGCCCTCTCTGTGCTCTTCAGCACTTTCTATGCTTTTAACATAGAATACCAGGCGTCGGCCTCTGCACCCTTGGAGCTGATACAGATGTATGCATTGAACATTCATTGATCCAACACTTATATTAAGCACTTTTTACAGTTACATTGCAATGATATTTCTTATTGTTATTTGTTCAATGCCTCAACTGATTTCATTTATTCTATGTTGGGTTGTGCAGGTTCCTGGTTCGAATAAACCCTGAAGGAACCAAATGCATAGCGAAAGCAGGAGTGAGCAGCAAGACCGGAACGGTCGTTCAGAGGAAGCCATTGCCAGTTAACCCTCATGTTACATGCTTCCTTGCAGACCTGAAGGAGTTCTAGTGGAAAAACTCCACTAGAACATGTAGGTACACAAACACGCACACACCTGATGAATACATAAACTGTATTTGTCATCTGCCTTTTTACCCCCAGAGTAATAGTAATAGTAATAGTAATAGTAATAGCAATAGTAATAGTAATAGTAATAGTAATAGTAGTAGTAGTAGTAGTA
>NC_059214.1:44113466-44128466 GCF_020615455.1 Coregonus clupeaformis | reverse complement strand
TTTTACAGTAAGGAAATAGTACTGTAAACTATATCAAATCATATCTGCTGTAAAGCAAAATTACAGTATTAAGCTAGCAACTGTGATGCCAGAATAATGCTGTAAATTTACAGGGAAAGGTTTTACAGCACATTATTATTCACCTGATGATAAGACAAGTGAAAAATACATTTTTTGCTAACTTATGATCAGGGTCCCTGGGTCGCAGGTTTGCCTGGGAGGGGGTCCATGGGAAATAAAATGTTAAATACCCCTGCTTTATACAGATCTCATTATGCCTCATGTAGGCCACACCACATAAAGTGACACGTTTGTGGTGTACGCTAGCTCTGCCATTGGATTGGCTGAGTCAGTGTATTTCCATTGATTCGTTGTTGTGTGAACCGTTATGACCTGCTGTGTCACTACGTCGGTCTGAGCGCAGCCCAACGAGAAGGAGCTGTCCATTTCAGCACCAAGCTGGGACGCAGGCCACGCAAAAACTGCAGGGCATTTGCGCTAAAGAATTCGAGTAAGCTATATTACTGCGTTATAGACATTCATATTTCCATTTAATTTATAAATATGACCTTAAACTCCAAAATATTCCAGTTTAAAATGTGAAAGAAGAGGGCAACATTGGCGCGCGGGCAGAGAGAGAGAGAGAGAGAGAGAGAGAGAGAGAGAGATTGAAAGTGAGACGTGGCCCAGCTCCAACTAGCCTCTGGCACATTAAGATGAGCACGGCTGGGTAGGCCGGTCAGCTACTCACTAAAAGCACTGTCTGATCTGCTTAACGTTCTCTGGCTTTCTCGGAATGGGATTCCTCACATGACTGGCAATCTGGGCACATCCTAAACATTATTGGTAAAGTAGAGCGTAGCCTGGGCTATACTTGATTACATTTCGAGATTTAAAAAAAATAAGTGATTATGCTATGTGTATAGCCCACACTGTGCTCCTCTTCAAATGGTGCTCTCTTGACACGAACCAACAACAATAACATCATAGCAAACATGAATACAGTGATAACGCCTGGGGTTTGCGTCTGTCTGAGGACGGTTGGGCTTGGCGATGCTCGGTAGCCTTTTGGGTATTCAGTCGTGAGGCTCGCTATTCATTCTAATCGAGACGCACTTCCCGAAATTGGATCATCATCAATCAACTACCCTTATCCCTGCGTCATATGTCTCCCGTTTGCACGGGAGCCTGTTCACCCGGTATGCTGCATTTCGCCATCCAAATAAAACGAGCAAGTAACTTGCCCATGCGTTTTTATTGCCAGTGAACGGCGATACAGCTGTGCAGTCTTTCTCTCTCTGTCTCTCTGACTGGCGCAGAAGGACACAAGCTCACACAGAGAGAGAGAGAGAGAGAGAGAGAGAGAGAGAGAGAGAGAGAGAGAGAGAGAGAGAGAGAGAGAGACTAAATCCCACTGAGAGAAAAAAGTTATTATTGCTCTGGTGAAACAAACAAAAGCTTGTAACTGCCTGAAACGTGCCCCGTTTGTATACAGTACCCAGAGCCATGATTCAGCATATGGCTTACCTACAGGGGAAAAGCTGCCGTTTCGTTTACACCTTTATCTAAATCCTCTCACTGAGCTTCCCTAAACTGGCGGGCCAATATGTGAGACTGCACTGCAGTGTCTCCTCTATAGGCTCCTCTACCATCCCCACACTGGAGCTCTTCTATAAGCCATAGCAACCTGCATCCACCACCACATACATGATGGTAGGCATTGTATAAGGGCTTTTCTAAGAAAACAACAAACTGGAAGTCTCGTTAGCAACCAGAGAAAACAGTGGCCTATTCCACAGTCTGAACGTCTGTATGTTTGTTCTGAACGACCAGTTCTCCCCATGCCCCGTGTAGGCTGCTAATTAGTCTGTGCTGCAACGGCGGCAGGTGCTCAACTTCACACAACCATTCCCCAGTCCGTCACAGTCACGATGGTCACAGACTGGACATGCGAGTCCCTCTTGGATACAATACTGTGATTTGCTGAAATGCTTTCAGAATAACTGCTGCAACTTCCTATATAATTACACCGTCCGTCGGATGACAGAGCCAGACCCAATCAATGCATTTCCGCAATCAAACGAAGTAGCAATTTAATAAAGGGCCAACCAACTTTATCAAACGTTAGGAGCGGAAGGCTGCCTGCGACAAGACAGAGCAGAGAGCAGAGAGCAGAGGGGAAATTGGCTTACCTTCAAATGGCTTTCCAAAATGGTCCTATCGTATTTGTCAGTCAGTGCGGAAAGCTTTGGACATCACAGCGACGGACCAGCCAGAGAGAAAACGTTTCCATGGAGTGTCAAGGTGCCACTGAAGAAAAGTATTTCAACCAGATCACCCTTTCAGGCGGTAGAGGCGGTCTAAACAGCGGTTTAATCCAAAGAGAAAGATGTGGATCTTGTTCTCTTCTCAAATGAATGAAGGAAGTGCCATGCTTTCCCACAAAAAACATACGTTCATTTTCTCGCGCGAGACTAAGATGTAGAAAAGAGGCAAGTAGAAAAAAAAGCTAAAATGATTATGGCCAAATACAAAATAAAAGGCTAAAAAAAAAGACATAAAACGAAGAGGGGGTGGGGAGGGGGGTGCAATGGAAGCGCGTTGCCCATTGAATTCCCACCTAAACTCGACTACTTGCTTTGCGCCAAAAGAGGTTCGGTAAGGAATTCTCCCGAGGGTGCCCCGACCATCCCAAACGCACTGGCGCGCACTCCACTATGCCGTGCCACGAGGCTGCATTTATAGATATAATCGCAAATATCCTATATTGACAGATCCAATGGGGGTTTCCTCCACAGCCCGGCTATGTGGATGCCATGCTCATAGTCTGCGTTGCGGAGAGGGAACTCTCCCCGGTCCTAGTGCCTTCTTGCGCTTCGTGCTGCCGCGTTCAACAAGCGCCTCGGCGATACCTGCATTCTGTCGCCGATTTGAGCGGTAGCCTAACTGATTTCAAGAGCGTAAAACAATCCGTGGTCTTGTAAGGCTCAAAGCGATTGTGTTACAATTAAACTTGATAACGGATGGAGGGCGTGTGTGTGTGCGAGAGAGAGAGATAGTATTTTTCTAGAGGCGCTAGTTTCTTCCTGCCCGCCAGCAGACCGCAGACTGTGCGCGAGGAAGAGGATGGCAGAGAGGGAAGCTCGTGCTATCAGGATGCAGCAGAAAGGAGTTTGGCGCGCGACTACGTCCCACAGACCATGGTGGCCACGAGGCCAGTAAATGAAATAGATGTTAGCCAAACTATAAAAGTCTAGAACTATTCACACTAGCCTATAGTCTAGAGTTTGTCAATAGATATAACGTTGTACAGTAGACAATGGTAGGCCTTTGGAATGGGAAATGTAATTGTCAACTGACACTGAATGCTATATATGGCATGCTTTGTGCAGTAGCCTAGTCACACATAAAATTATAAAAGTATTTCCTGACACATCTTGCCTAGTTCGGCCAATTGCACAAATACAGCGAGGTCAACAGAACTGCTGTGAAATCTAAAGGCATCTGATTCAATTCCGACATGCAGTGGAAAATACAGTGTGACAAGTTCTGTGTGTGTGTGTGTTTTTCCTCAGGACTTTGTCCTGTCAAGGCAGTGGTTGAACCACAGTGTGTGAGTCAAATATTGATGAGGGGGCTTAGAGGGGAAGAAAGGCTACCATAGAGGAGACCTCCACACACACACACACCTCTACACACCTCCACACACACGCACACACGCACACACGCACATACATACGCACTCTTGCTGAAATAGGAAAAGTGCTTAATGAATGTTAACCTGCCTGTCTCTCCAGTGTGTTCTAAGGTTAAGGGTTGGCTTGTGTAACCACTCTATAGCCTCGGCTCAGAAACCTTGCAGCAGAAAACTCCTCCTCCACAGATCCTTTTGGAGTTTAAGTAGGTACCTTACAGTAGGCCTATAGGCATTCATCAGACAGGAAACATAGAAACAAGTTAGATACAGTATAGGCTTCCTCCTTTTCACCTCCCTCTCACCATGAAACACTATTCACCTCACAGTGCTGCTTGTCTATTTTCTCTCTCCTCTCATGTCTGTGTCATGCTGACGCTCAGAAAGACTCAACTACTAGAATACTACTCACCATAGCATGCTGCCTTCTATAACTCCTACAACTCCTACCTCCTTCTTCCTATAACTCGAACATGCTCCTTACTATATCCTTCCTCCTACCTTCTTTAACTCCTACCTCCTACCTCCTATAACCCCTACCTCATTTAACTCCTACCTCCTACCTCCTATAACCCCTACCTCTTACCTCCTACCTCCTATAATTCCTACCTCCTATAACTCCTACCTCCTACCTCCTTTAACTCCTACCTCCTAACTCCTATAACCCCTACCTCCTACCTCCCTATAACTCCTACCTCCTATAACTCCTACCTCCTATAACTCCTACCTCCTACCTCCTATACCTCCTGCCTCCTAACTCCTACAGTACCTCCTATACATCCTACCTCCTGTCTCCTAGCTCCTAACTCTTAACTCCTCTCTCTTTCCCTGACTTGGCTTCCTACTTCCTCTCTCACTCCCTGACTTTCACTATTTTTCACCCCTTCCCTTCCACCGCTCCCTTCACTCTCACCCCTTGTCTTATCCCTCTACCAACTCTAGGACATTTAAACTGTGTGTGTGAAGAGTTCCTCAAAAAGTTAGAATATATCAAAGAGAGAGTAATATTGTTTTGTCAAATCTATATCTTGAAGAATCATATTTTTGGGGGTCAAACACACATACTCCAAACTAGGCGGAAATATTCTTTCCCATTTGTCGGCACATAAAGCCTAAATTAATTTACCAATTAAAAATTGAAATAGCCTAGAAAATCACTGCAGTGAGTGCTTCAGGAAACACATTACACCGAAATAAAGAGTCCTTACTGCAAACATGACCTTTGTCTCCTAAAACAATATTACAGTATCCCCTTTTCGCTCTCATTCTCTCTCGCTGGCACACACACACACACACACACACACACACACACACACACACACACACACACACACACACACACACACACACACACACACACACACACACACACACACACACACACACACACACACACACACACACACACACACACACAGATGTTCCACAGAGAGTGCAGGCTGATACATGCCCCCTCCCTAATTGCAGGTTTATGAAATCTGCTGTTTGGTGGTGCCACATGGTTCCCAAGCGGGTGCCAAATAGTTGCCAAGCAGTACCCGTGACAGCAGTTTATGAACTCTCTGTAATTTCAGGGATGATATTATTTCCTCATCTGTTTCCTCAACAAATATTGAGCCAATAAAATTAGGTAAATCGACAATAACAAATACAGGTCCTATCTGTGTCTCTGCGAATGAAGAGTGTCAATAGGTCAGACACTGCAACCAATCACAGTTTCTCTCAGAAAGATCTAACTGGGGCATCACTCTTTCCTCTAGAGATATACAAAGAGGAAAGGGGGATAGAGAGGAGGCGAGAAGAGTGGGGGATGGAGAGGGGGATGGAGAGGAGAAGAGAAGAGAGGAGGATGGAGAGGGGGGTTGGAGAGGAGGAGAGGGGAGGGGGATGGAGAGGGGGGATGGAGAGGAGGAGAGGGGCGGTGGATGGAGAGGGGGATGGAAAGGAGAAGAGGGGAGGTGGATGGAGAGGAGGTGGATGGAGAAGGGGATGGAGAGGAGAAGAGGGGAGGTGGATGGAGAGGGGGATGGAGAGGAGAAGAGGGGAGATGGATGGAGAGGGGAGGTGGATGGAGAGGAGAAGAGGGGATGGAGAGGAGAAGAGGGGTGGTGGATGAGAAGGGGATGGAGAGGAGAAGAAGGGAGGTGGATGGAGAGGGGGATGGAGAGGAGGAGAGAAGAGAGGAGGATGGAGAGGGGGATGGAGAGGAGGAGAGGGGAGGTGGATGGAGAGGAGGAGAGGGGAGGTGGATGGAGAGGAGGAGAGGGGAGGTGGATGGAGAGGAGGAGGGAAGAGAGGAGGATGGAGAGGGGGATGGAGAGGAGGAGAGGGGAGGGGAGGTGGATGGCCCATAATAACTTCCCACTGAGTCATCATGACCCCCCAAAAATATATATCTTCACATACACCAGATAGGTGCAGTGAAATGTGTTGTTTTGCAGGGTCAGCCATAGTATTACAGTGCCCCTGGAGCAAATTAGGTTAAGTGCCTTCTTCAAGGAAACATTGACAGATTTCTTCATCTTGTCGGCTCAGGTATTTGAACCAGCAACCTTTTGGTTACTTCCCCAACGCTCTAACTGCTAGACTACCTGCCGCCCTGAGAATAGGCAGAGAGGAGTGTTTCTGAAAACACACTCAATACATAGTCTATATAACACCCTGTGTCCACACACACGCAACCAAACTCAATATATCGACTTTCAACTCAGTATTGGTCAAAACTGTTTTCCTCAAGCACTCATCCCGACTTCACAACTGCACATTTTTAGAAGTCAGAACTGAAATGGAGAAACCACAAGAGTACTCAAGTCAAATGCTGTTCAATGGGAGAGAGGGCATGAATATGCTGTTCAATGAGAGAGGGCATGAATATGCTGTTCAATGAGAGAGGGCATGAATATGCTGTTCAATGAGAGAGGGCATGAATATGCTGTTGAATGAGAGAGAGGGCACGAATATGTCTCTGGTTGCACAGCAACGGTCACCAACTGCTATTTAGAGATAGTGAAGAGCATGCTTTTACCACAACGCCATGCTACAGACCTGTCGTTAGCCCATCTATCTATCCAACGCCATGCTACAGCCCTGTCTTTAGCCCATCTCTCTATCCAACGCCATGCTACAGACCTGTCTTTAGCCCATCTATCTATCCAAGGCCATGCTACAGACCTGTCGTTAGCCCATCTATCTATCCAAGGCCATATTACAGACCTGTCTTTAGCCCATCTATCTATCCAAGGCCATGCTACAGACCTGTCGTTAGCCCATCTATCTATCCAACACCATGCTACAGACCTGTCTTTAGCCCATCTATCTATCCAACGCCATGCTACAGACCTGTCTTTAGCCCATCTATCTATCCAAGGCCATGCTACAGACCTGTCGTTAGCCCATCTCTCTATCCAACGCCATGCTACAGACCTGTCTTTAGCCCATCTATCTATCCAAGGCCATGCTACAGACCTGTCGTTAGCCCATCTCTCTATCCAACGCCATGCCTCACGAGACCTGTCTTTAGCCCATCTATCTATCCAAGGCCATGCTACAGACCTGTCTTTAGCCCATCTATCTATCCAACGCCATGCTACAGACCTGTCGTTAGCCCATCTATCTATCCAACTCCATGCTCAAGACCTGTCTTTAGCCCATCTCTCTATCCAACGCCATGCTACAGACCTGTCTTTAGCCCATCTATCTATCCAACGCCATGCTACAGACCTGCCTTTAGCTCATCTATCTATCCAACGCCATGCTACAGACCTGTCTTTAGCCCATCTATCTATCCAACGCCATGCTACAGACCTGTCTTTAGCCCATCTCTCTATCCAACGCCATGCTACAGACCTGTCTTTAGCCCATCTATCTATCCAACACCATGCTACAGACCTGTCGTTAGCCCATCTATCTATCCAACGCCATGCTACAGACCTGTCTTTAGCCCATCTATCTATCCAACGCCATGCTACAGACCTGTCTTTAGCCCATCTCTCTATCCAACACCATGGTACAGACCTGTCTTTAGCCCATCTATCTATCCAACGCCATGCTACAGACCTGTCTTTAGCCCATCTATCTATCCAAGGCCATGCTACAGACCTGTCGTTAGCCCATCTCTCTATCCAACGCCATGCTACATACCTGTCTTTAGCCCATCTATCTATCCAAGGCCATGCTACAGACCTGTCTTTAGCCCATCTCTCTATCCAACGCCATGCTACAGACCTGTCTTTAGCCCATCTATCTATCCAACGCCATGCTACAGACCTGTCTTTAGCCCATCTATCTATCCAACGCCATGCTACAGACCTGCCTTTAGCCCATCTATCTATCCAACGCCATGCTACAGACCTGTCTTTAGCCCATCTATCTATCCAACGCCATGCTACAGACCTGTCTTTAGCCCATCTCTCTATCCAACGCCATGCTACAGACCTGTCTTTAGCCCATCTATCTATCCAACGCCATGCTACAGACCTGTCTTTAGCCCATCTATCTATCCAACGCCATGCTACAGACCTGTCTTTAGCCCATCTATCTATCCAACGCCATGCTACAGACCTGTCTTTAGCCCATCTCTCTATCCAACGCCATGCTACAGACCTGTCTTTAGCCCATCTCTCTATCCAACGCCATGCTACAGACCTGTCTTTAGCCCATCTATCTATCCAACGCCATGGTACAGACCTGTCTTTAGCCCATCTATCTATCCAACGCCATGCTACAGACCTGTCTTTAGCCCATCTATCTATCCAACGCCATGCTACAGACCTGTCTTTAGCCCATCTCTCTATCCAACGCCATGCTACAGACCTGTCTTTAGCCCATCTATCTATCCAATGCCATGCTACAGACCTGTCTTTAGCCCATCTCTCTATCCAACGCCATGCTACAGACCTGTCTTTAGCCCATCTATCTATCCAACGCCATGCTACAGACCTGTCGTTAGCCCATCTATCTATCCAACGCCATGCTACAGACCTGTCTTTAGCCCATCTATCTATCCAACGCCATGCTACAGACCTGTCTTTAGCCCATCCATCTATCCAACGCCATGCTACAGACCTGCCTTTAGCCCATCTATCTATCCAATGCCATGCTACAGACCTGCCTTTAGCCCATCTATCTATCCAACGCCATGCTATAGACCTGTCGTTAGACCATCTATCTATCCAACGCCATGCTATAGACCTGTCGTTAGACCATCTATCTATCCAACACTTTACTGCAATACTGAATATTTCAGCAGGGAACTGGATGTTCTTCTTCCATAGCTCAGTTTCCAATGCTCCACCCAACTGAACCCAACCCCCAAGAGAACCTACTGAATACTTCCATGGGGGAGGGGGAGGAATGGAATGTCTGGGAATATAGCTAAAACTGCTATAAAGAAACATGTGTGTGTGTGTATGTGCGTGTGTGCAGACATGAGTGTTTGTTTGTTCTTGTCTCCCTGTGTGTTGTGACGTGTGTTTGTGAGCGTGTTTGCTTGCTTGTGTGTGTGTTTGTGTTTGTGTTTATGTGTATGTGGAGGGAATTTGGAGGCGCTTGTCAACATCATTAGCCAGTCTTATTAAGGTCTCACATCGAATCCTGAATTATACATCAAGCAGCCAATCAAAAGGCCGCCTTCCGGGAGCATCATGGGAGCATTCGTGACTATTCCCGGACGGAAAGCCGGCCAGTCCCTTTAATCAAAAGAACAGAGTAGGATCAACACTGCAGGGTCCAAAGGAATGGAGGGAAGGGAAGAGTCAGCGTGAGAAAGAGAAAGAAAGAGAGAGAGAGAGAGAGATAAAGGGAGAGAGAGAGAGAGAGAGAGAGAGAGAGAGAGAGAGAGAGAGAGAGAAGAGATTGGGTGAGAGAGAGATATTGGAAGAGAGAGAGAGAGAAGAAGGATATTGAGAGATCGAGAGAATGAGAGAGGGGGGGGCAAGTAGAATGTAAGGACCAAGTGTATAACACATATTCATACTGAGATGATACTATACCAAGCACCTTTACCTTGCTTGACACTAACCATCATAGTATGCCTATGTCAGATCATTGTTTATCAGGAAAAAAACTACGCAAATGCCTTGGCTATGGAGAGAAGTGATAAAGATATCAGGATCTCAGAGAGACACAAGTTGTAAGACAAATAAAGGAAACAGGTTCCTCACAGCCAGCCCAGCCACCGAATCATTCAAACCAAGCTGGTACTGTAGTAATAGAACTTTGCCCCAAAACAAGTCCCTTTACCCTGTCCCTCCCCATCCCATCCCTCTGTACCCCCCCCATCCCATCCCTCTGTACCCCCTCCCCATCCCATCCCTCTGTACCCCCTCCCCCTCCCATCCCTCTGTACCCCCTCCCCCTCCCATCCCTCTGTACCCCCTCCCCATCCCATCTCTCTCTCCCACTACTCTCTCCTCTTCCATCCTATCATCTCTTCCCTCTGCTCAATCCTTCTCCCTCCAATCTCCTGATTCTGCCTCCTCAACCCTCCTCTCCTCCCTTTCTGCATCCTTTGACTCTCTGTGTCCCCTATCCTCCCGGCCGGCTCAGTCCTCCCCTCCAGCTCCGTGGCTTGATGACTCATTGCGAGCTCACAGAACAGAGCTCCGGACAGCTGAGCGGAAATGGAAGAAAACTAGACTCCCTGCGGACCTGGCATCTTTTCACTCCCTCCTCTCTACATTTTCTTCATCTGTTTCTGCTGCTAAGGCCACTTTCTACCACTCTAAATTCCAAGCATCTGCCTCTAACCCTAGGAAGCTCTTTTGCCACATTCTCCTCCCTGCTGAATCCTCCCTCCCTCCCCCCCCTCTCTGTGGATGACTTCGTCAACCACTTTGAAAAGAAGGTTGACGACATCCGATCCTCGTTTGTTAAGTCTAATGACACTGCTGGTCCTGCTCACACTGCCCTACCCTATGCTTTGACTTCTTTCTCCCCTCTCTCTCCAGATAAAATCTTGCGACTAGTGACTGCAGGCCGCCCAACAACCTGCCCGCTTGACCCCATCCCCTCCTCTCTTCTCCAGACCATCTCCGGTGACCTTCTCCCCTACCTCACCTCGCTGATCAACTCATCCTTGACCGCTGGCTATGTCCCTTCCGTCTTCAAGAGAGCGAGAGTTGCACCCTTTCTCAAAAAACCAACACTCGATCCCTCTGATGTCAACAACTACAGACCAGTATCCCTTCTTAATTTTATTTCCAAAACTATTGAACGTGCCGTCTTTAGCCAACTCTCTTGCTATCTCTCTCAGAATGACCTTCTTGATCCTAACCAGTCAGGTTTCAGGACTGGTCATTCAACTGAGACTGCTCTTCTCTGTGTCACGGAGGCTCTCCGCACAGCTAAAGCTAACTCTCTCTCCTCTGCTCTTGGCCTTCTAGACCTGTCTGCTGCCTTTGATACTGTGAACCATCAGATCCTCCTCTCCACCCTTCTGATAACCAGGTGGCGAATCGCATCTCTGCATGTCTGGCAGACATATCAGTATGGATGATGGATCACCACCTCAAGCTGAACCTTGGCAAGACGGAGCTGCTCTTCCTCCCGGGGAAGGACTGTCCGTTCCATGATCTCGCCATCACGGTTGACAACTCCGTTGTGTCCTCCTCCCAGAGTGCGAAGAGCCTTGGCGTGACCCTGGACAATACCCTGTCGTTCTCCGCTAACATCAAGGCGGTGACCCGATCCTGCAGGTTCATGCTCTACAACATTCGAAGAGTACGACCCTGCCTTACACAGGAAGCGGCACAGGTCCTAATCCAGGCACTTGTCATCTCCTGTCTGGATTACTGCAACTCGCTGTTGGCTGGGCTCCCTGCCTGTGCCATTAAACCCCTACAACTCATCCAGAATGCCGCAGCCTGTCTGGTGTTCAACCTTCCCAAGTTCTCTCACGTCACCCCGCTCCTCCGCACACACCACTGGCTTCCAGTTGAAGCTCGCATCTGTTACAAGACCATGGTGCTTGCCTATGGAGCTGTGAGGGGAACGGCACCTCCGTACCTTCAGGCTCTGATCAGTCCCTACACCCAAACGAGGGCATTGCGTTCATCCACCTCTGGCCTGCTGGCTCCCCTTCCTCTGCGGAAGCATAGTTCCCGCTCAGCCCAGTCAAAACTGTTCGCTGCTCTGGCACCCCAATGGTGGAACAAGCTCCCTCACGACGCCAGGACAGCGGAGTCACTCACCACCTTCCGGAGACATTTGAAACC
Organism: Coregonus clupeaformis; assembly: GCF_020615455.1. Lineage (NCBI taxonomy): Eukaryota > Metazoa > Chordata > Actinopteri > Salmoniformes > Salmonidae > Coregonus > Coregonus clupeaformis. Next base: position 44,116,559 of record NC_059214.1, on the reverse strand, counting down.
CCACCTCTTTAAGGAATACCTGGGATAGGATAAAGTGATCCTTCTACCCCCCCCCCCCCACACTCTTTAAAAAAAAATAATAATAATAATAATTGTAAAGTGGTTATCCCACTGGTTATAGGGTGAATGCACCAATTTGTAAGTCGCTCTGGATAAGAGCGTCTGCTAAATGACGTAAATGTAAATGTAAATGTACCCCCTCCCCATCCCATCCCTCTGTACCCCCCATCCCTCTGTACCCCCTCCCCATCCCATCCCTCTGTACCCCCTCCCCATCCCATCCCTCTGTACCCCCATCCCATCCCTCTGTACCCCCTCCCCATCCCATCCCTCTGTGCCCCCCCTCCCATCCCTCTGTACCCCCTCCCATCCCATCCCTCTGTACCCCCTCCCCATCCCATCCCTCTGTACCCCCTCCCCCATCCCATCCCTCTGTTCCTCCCTCTTACCCCCATCCCATCCCTCTGTACCCCCTCCCCATCCCATCCCTCTGTCCTCCCTCTGTACCCCCCATCCCATCCCTCTGTACCCCCTCCCATCCCATCCCTCTGTCCCCCTCCCCATCCCATCCCTCTGTACCCCCTCCCCACCCCATCCCTCTGTACCCCCCTCCTCTGTACCCCCTCCCATCCCATCCTCTGCCCCCCTCCCATTCCTCTGTACCCCCCCCATCCCATCCCTCTGTACCCCCTCCCCATCCCATCCATCGCCTCCAGTCCTCATTAACATATAAATTGTCGAGCCATAATTGATGCTCTAAAGCAAAGTTTAGACAGCAAGGTCAGCCAAGAAGCAGTAATTAAGCCTGTTCTAAAAGTGTGGCGGATTCGCTTATTAGCAGCCTGCGCTAGCCCCAGCTCATCCACCAACAACAGGATGAGAACGGAAAATCCATCTCATTCGCAGAGAAGCCCGCAGGAAGTTGGCTTGGTGCGGTGCGGTGCGGAGTGTAAAACAATTACAGGCCATTACACTGGGCACAGGGAGGAGACCGGGAGCTGTCTGTCTGTCTGCAACGTTGTCCCAATGTTTTCTCAATGTTGTCTCTGTCTCTCTCACTTTCCTTAGAGCACAGTCCCCTATAGTCTTCAGGCCATGGCACAGAGAGTAGACCACCCTCTCTCTGTCTCTCACACCGTCCTTAGGTGTTTTAAGTATAATGAGGATGGCTCATTAAAGAAAGACAAAAAGTCAAAAAGTATTTCTCTCACATTAATGCATAATACATATGACCTTATCTTAAGCAATTAATGCAACAACATTCAACCACATACAGGTTTATCCCTTTAAATGCAGTTGATCTGATATCTACTAGTAGAACTGCTGACATTCAGGGCCTTTTAAAAAGGGCAGACCATCTCAGTCTCTATAACCTTTGATTTCAGAATATCTCTGATAAAACAGTTATGTCACAGAGAGCTCACGCTTCTTTAACACGATTGGCTCAGATCAGCAGGCAGCCAATGACACTCTCAACTAGCAGGCTAAACTACCAGGGACTGGATACTCAAAAGACCCAATTATCTTCCATTTGTACTTCCCTTTGGGCCAGAGTGGAAGACAAGGAGGGAGGGCGAATGTCAAACACTCCATCTCACCCACCATTCTCTCTCTCTCTCTCTCAATTCAATTTCAATTTAAGGGCTTTATTGGCATGGGAAACGTATGTTAACATTGCCAAAGGAAGTGAAGTAGATAGTAAACAAAAGTGAAATAAACAATAAATATTAACAGTAAACATTACACTTAGAAGTTCCAAAAGAATAAAGACATTTCAAATGTCATATTATGTGTATATACAGTGTTGTAACGATGTGCAAATAGTTAAAGTACAAATGGGAAAATAAATAAACATAAATATGTGTTGTATTTACAATGGTGTTTGTTCTTCACTGGTTGCCCTTTTCTTGTGGCAACAGGTCACAAATCTTGTTGCTGTGATGGCACACTGTGGTATTTCACCCAGTAGATAAGGGAGTTTATCAAAATTGGGTTTGTTTTCAAATTCTTTGTGGATCTCTGTAATCTGAGGGAAATATGTGTCTCTTACATGGTCATACATTTGGCAGGAGGTTAGGAAGTGCAGCTCAGTTTCAACCTCATTTTGTGGGCAGTGTGCACATAGCCTGTCTTTTCTTGAGAGCCAGGTCTCTCTCTTTCTCTCTCTCTCTCTCTCTCTCTCTCTCTCTCTCTCTCTCTCTCTCTCTCTCTCTCTCTCTCTCTCTCTCTCTCTCTCTCTCTCTCTCTCTCTCTCTCTCTCTCTCTCTCTCCCTCTCTCTCTCTCTCTCTCTCTCTCTCTCTCTCTCTCATTAGACGGCAGTAGCAGTGAGTGGTGGAATAGGGCGAAAGGACAAAATGCCTAATGTACAGATCGCAAATTATTTATTAATTATTTTAAACTCCATTGTATCATCAGGACTAACAAAGAGGAGAAGAGGAGTCTTGATTTTCTGACAGTGTCATTTTTTCTCCCCCTTTCTCATTCTCGTTTGGCCACTTTTGTAGTGATGTTCTTCTGATGGAGAACATGGCCAGGCCATTATCCTACTATAGTCGCTTTTTTTAGTAGTTTCAACCTTTCAGGCCTCTTGAGCCTGCACTTGTTAGCCAGATTTGTTTCATATTCATCACCTCTAGTTATAGTTAGATATCCTCTTATGGTACCATAGCCTCCAGCTACCAGAGATGTCAACCAGTTTACCCTGAAAATCATCTCGATAGCAGATAACCAAGTTTTCTAAATATCCTATACAAACAAGATATGAACAAGGTAAAGATATTAGCAGTTATCTGCTCCAGTATGCCTATTCCAGCCTGACCTCTTTGAATTGGACATGGCAGTACTCTTTATTTAACATTCAGAGAATACTCCATGGGTGTTTCTCAAAATACATACTACCGTGCTCCAAGCACAGGAGGGTGGTAGTACTATTCCAAATCAAAGTATGCGAAACGGAGCAAACTTCTCAAATGCGTACTCCACTTGTAAATGTTGGTGTATTTTACCCCCTTTTTCGATCTTGTCTCATCGCTACAACTCCCCAAAGGGCTCGGGGAGAGGCAAAGGTCAAGTCATGTGTCCTCCGAAACATA
>NC_059214.1:44033466-44103466 GCF_020615455.1 Coregonus clupeaformis | reverse complement strand
ATAGTATTCAGACCCCTTGACTTTTTCCACATTTTGTTACGTTACAGCCTTATTCTAAAATTGACTAAATTGTGGGGGTTTTCGCATCAATACCCCATAATGACAAAGCAAAAACAGGTTTTCAGAAAATGTACTTTGTTGAAGAACCTTTGGCAGCGATTACAGCCTTGAGTCTTCTTGTGTATGACGCTACAAGTTTGCCACACTTGTATTTGGGGAGTTTCTCCCATTCTTCTCTGCAGATCTGCTCAAGTTCTGTCAGGTTGGATGGGGAGCGTAGATGCACAGCGATTTTCAGGTCTCTCCAGAGATGTTCGATCGGGTTCAAGTCCGGGCTCTGGCTGGGCCACTCAAGTACATTCATAGACTTGTCCCGAAGCCACTCCTGCGTTGTCTTGGCTGTGTGCTTAGGGTCGTTGTCCTGTTAGAAGGTAAACCTTAGCTCCTAGTCTGAGGTCCTGAGCGCTCTGGAGCAGGTTTTCATCAAGGATCTCTCTGTACTTTGCTCCGTTCATCTTTGCCTCGATCCTGACTAGTCTCCCGGTCCCTGCCACTGAAAAACATCCCCACAGCATGATGCTGCCACCACCATGCTTCACCGTAGGGATGGTGCCAGGTTTCCTCCAGACGTGATGCTTGGCATTCAGGCCAAAGAGTTCAATCTTGGTTTCATCAGACCAGAGAATCTTGTTTCTCATGGTCTGAGAGTCTTTAGGTGCCTTTTGTCAAACTCCAAGTGGGCTGTCATGTGCCTTTTACTGAGGAGTGGCTTCCGTCTGGCCACTCTACCACAAAGGCCTGATTGGTGGAGTGCTGCAGAGATGGTTGTCATTCTGGAGGTTTCTCCCATCTCCACAGAGGAACTCTAGAGCTCTGTCAGAATGACCATCGGATTCTTGGTCACCTCCCTGACAAAGGCCCTTCTCCCTCGATTGCTCAGTTTGGCCGGGCGGCCAGCTTTAGGAAGAGTCTTGGTGGTTCATTAAAACACAAACTGTATTTTTTTTCTTCATTTTAACAGACCTACAAAGTTAAAACCAAGCCCACCTCTTCGTCCACTGTACATAGAACCCCCCTGACTCCCCACACCCCTACAAAGTCCCCCAGACGGTTCACCAGCCCCCCATATACATGCTCCAGTGTCATCCACCCCCTGCATTTCATGTTTCCTGGTCTCCCACATTGCCATTTTTGCCTGCCCCAACAGGTAATTCACTAGGCAGTCCCTTCGTACGCTATACCTAGGCCCTCCTCATGTTGGCTACGCTATACCTAGACCCTCCTCCTGTTGGCTACGCTATACCTAGACCCTCCTCCTGTTGGCTACGCTATACCTAGACCCTCCTCCTGTTGGCTACGCTATACCTAGACCCTCCTCCTGTTGGCTACGCTATACCTAGACCCTCCTCATGTTGGCTACGCTATACCTAGGCCCCCCTCCTGTTGGCTACGCTATACCTAGGCCCTCCTCCTGTTTTCTACGCTATACCTAGACCCTCCTCATGTTGGCTACGCTATACCTAGACCCTCCTCCTGTTGGCTACGCTATACCTAGACCCTCCTCCTGTTGGCTACGCTATACCTAGACCCTCCTCCTGTTGGCTACGCTATACCTAGACCCTCCTCCTGTTGGCTACGCTATACCTAGACCCTCCTCATGTTGGCTACGCTATACCTAGGCCCCCCTCCTGTTGGCTACGCTATACCTAGGCCCTCCTCCTGTTGGCTACGCTATACCTAGACCCTCCTCCTGTTGGCTACGCTATACCTAGACCCTCCTCCTGTTGGCTACGCTATACCTAGACCCTCCTCCTGTTGGCTACGCTATACCTAGACCCTCCTCCTGTTGGCTACGCTATATCTAGGCCCTCCTCCTGTTGGCTACGCTATACCTAGACCCTCCTCCTGTTGGCTACGCTATACCTAGGTCCCCCTCCTGTTGGCTACGCTATACCTAGACCCTTTTCCTGTTGGCTACGCTATACCTAGACCCTCCTCCTGTTGGCTACGCTATACCTAGGCCCTCCTCCTGTTGGCTACGCTACACCTAGACCCTCCTCCTGTTGGCTACGCTATACCTAGGCCCTCCTCCTGTTGGCTACGCTATACCTAGACCCTCCTCCTGTTGGCTACGCTATACCTAGGCCCTCCTCCTGTTGGCTACGCTATACCTAGGTCCCCCTCCTGTTGGCTACGCTATACCTAGGCCCTCCTCCTGTTGGCTACGCTATACCTAGACCCTCCTCCTGTTGGCTACGCTATACCTAGGTCCCCCTCCTGTTGGCTACGCTATACCTAGGTCCCCCTCCTGTTGGCTACGCTATACCTAGACCCTCCTCCTGTTGGCTACGCTATACCTAGGTCCCCCTCCTGTTGGCTACGCTATACCTACACCCTCCTCCTGTTGGCTACGCTATACCTAGACCCTCCTCCTGTTGGCTACGCTTCCCTAGACCCTCCTCCTGTTGGCTACGCTATACCTAGACCCTCCTCCTGTTGGCTACGCTATACCTAGGCCCTCCTCCTGTTGGCTACGCTATACCTAGACCCTCCTCCTGTTGGCTACGCTATACCTAGACCCTCCTCCTGTTGGCTACGCTATACCTAGACCCTCCTCCTGTTGGCTACGCTATACCTAGGCCCTCCTCATGTTGGCTACGCTATACCTAGGCCCTCCTCCTGTTGGCTACGCTATACCTAGACCCTCCTCCTGTTGGCTACGCTATACCTAGGTCCCCCTCCTGTTGGCTACGCTATACCTAGACCCTCCTCCTGTTGGCTACGCTATACCTAGGTCCCCCTCCTGTTGGCTACGCTATACCTAGACCCTCCTCCTGTTGGCTACGCTATACCTAGGTCCCACTCCTGTTGGCTACGCTATACCTAGGTCCCCCTCCTGTTGGCTACGCTATACCTAGGCACTCCAACGTATAGATCCAGAGTCAGCCCCAACCCTAGGCCACCCACCCAGGACAGAAAACAACCCTACCAGCCAGTCTCCTCCTCCCCACAGATCAGACACCCCAGAACAGACTCTGAGGCACATGTTCATACCGATAGGACGCATTGGGAGTGAGTAGCTCTGTTTTGTACCAACAAAACTATGGTTATATGTAAATTAGAAACCAGACAACAAAGTTTAAATCATGCCTCTAAAATCGATAAATCAACATATTTCCAAGCTAATGTGAGAGTGTGAGCAATCAGTTATGTACAACAGCGAACCAATGAGTTGGTAAAGTGGCACGGTGACAATCGAAGAAGCTGAGGCTTCCCCCAGAGGAAAAGACAAGGAGCAACTTGGAGACTCAAATGTTAGTAACATACAGTTAAAGGCTATCCAGGAAAACATAGCTAAAATGTTCTCAATGCACACCAAAACATACAAACTGCTACAATCTGTTATTACAAAAGTAGATTAGCTTGAAAAGAAAGTAGAGGCTGTTGTGTAAGACACGCACAAACAAGGCATGCACATGAACGAACAAGACAACAAAATGTGCCTTTTGGAAACAAAATTGCAAACTTTAGAAGATTAATTGGACCAGCAAGAAAACAGATTGAGACGAAACAACATGAGAATATTGTCCTGAACAGAAGACGAGGAAGAAGGAGACCTTTCCAGCTACGTGGTCAAACTGATATCAGAGGAACTTGACGTGGATATATCACTAGAAGATCTGGAACGATGCCATAGGATCAGCATGAAACAGAAGAACGTGAAATACCCACGCATGGAAATCTTCAAACTGTGGAACTATCAGACCAAAATAAAAATCTGAAGGCAAGGGGGGAAAGGAGATCAAAATCAACGCCCGGTCCATTCGATTAGTCTAGGACCTGTCTGCTAGGCTGAGAGAGAGACGCAAGGGATGCATTCCGATCAGACAGTCACTGGAGGAAAATTGGATGAAGTCTCAGCTCCGCTTCCCGGCAGTGCTGTGGTTGTGGAGGGAAGTGCAGAGGATGGAGTTTACAAGCACCGATGAAGCCCTAATCAAGCTAAAGGTATCCTTTCCAGTTGAAGGACGAGAGTCCCCTGCTCTGAGAAGAGGACGAAGTAGGAAAAAACGATGATCGCACTAGGCTACATACAGTGATACCTAAGACCAGCTTACCAGCTTATCATAAATTGAGACAATATCCTTTCTCCCTCCCCCCAATACAATCTATAGTATACTTTCCCCAAGTAACTGTTCTTCTCTATGAAGTAATGATAGAAGTAGCTGATACTAATTGGCTACATGGACACTGAAAAGACTAATTCAAAAGGGAAAATATAGCACGTATGTCAATAACTGTTCTACGGACGTGTATGTGTGTATGTGTGTGTGGGAGTGTAGGTGTGTTTGTGTGTGTTTTTGTGTATATTAATGGGAGTGTGAGTTAAGAGTGAGGGATAGCGAATATTAATATGTGTAGGAGAGTGGATGAGAATGGGTGTGTGGATGCAAGGGTATATGTTGGGTGGGAATGAATGAGAATGGATGAGTAAGTTAATGGATGGATGGGTGTAAGTGTGTCTGAGAGGTAAGGAGGGTGGGAAAAGATGCAAGGTTGGGACAAGCTTGGCTTGGGTGAGGAAAAGGGGGGAGAAAACTGGGAGGGGAAGGGGGAGAGGGATGGGTTTAGCTTGGGAGAGAGAAAAGGAAGGATTTAACTGTACTACAATGTAATTTCATTTAAGTTTGTGACTTGTAAACCTGCTGTTAAATGAATAAGAGTTCTGGACAGATTAGGAGAGGGTGTCAAGTCATTATTATTCATTTTTTGTCATTACAGCTAAGATTCAATGGTGGTTATTGGTGAGAATGGAGAGGGGCTCAATCTGAAGGACAGGATCATCTGAGACCAGCCACCCGGACAACTGATCAAACTCAGGAGTATTTCTGTCTGTAGTAAAGCCCTTTTGTGGAGAAAAACACATTCTGTTTGGCAGGTCCTGGCTCCCCATCGTTAATGCCCCTGCCCAGTCATGTGAAAAAATGTAGACCTTCACCATTACAAATGTAGACATACAGGACAGAGAAAAACTGAACCCCGATATAATTTGGGATGCTTTTAAGGAGTACATTAGGGGAATAATAATCTCATACTCTGCAAAAGTTAAATCTGATTTAGAAATTAAAATTATTGAACAATACATCACTATCTTAGAAAAGAGAGCCAACAACTGCAGGTTAAACTCAAATAATGGCAAATGAACCAGGTAAACATCTCACAGCCCTCACAAAACAAATACACACCAAACCTGTTATAATGTTAAAAGATAATGATACAAATGCGTTAATTAGAAACCACAATGTGATTAATTACCATTTTAAAAGCTTCTTTGAAAGTCTCTATATAAATCAGAATTAAACAACAGTTGGACTGATCCAACAGCCTTCTTAGACTCAATGCTTCCTACTTCCATGTATCAAACAGTTATTTCAGTTCTATTAAAACCAGGAAAATCTGGAGATTCCTCTGCAGATTACATGATTACAGACCCATAAGTTTAATAAATTGTGACAATAAAATAATAACAAAGCTCATAAGCAATAGAATGGCAAAAGTCTTACCAGACTTGATACATATCAATCAAACAGGGTTTATTAAAAATATACATTTACAAACAAATACAAGAACATGTTTCAGTTTAATACACTAAAAAACAAGATATAGATTTATCAATAATGGTTGTTGATGCCGAAAAGGCTTTCGATCGTGTTGAATGACCTTTTCTATTCAAAACTTTGGAAGATTTCAACTTTCCAGCTAAAATAATACAATTCATAAAAATATTATACACTGCTCAAAAAAATAAAGGGAACACTTAAACAACACAATGTAACTCCAAGTCAATCACACTTCTGTGAAATCAAACTGTCCACTTAGGAAGCAACACTGATTGACAATACATTTTACATGCTGTTGTGCAAATGGAATAGACAACAGGTGGAAATTATAGGCAATTAGCAAGACACCCCCAATAAAGGACTGGTTTTGCAGGTGGTGACCACAGACCACTTCTCAGTTCCTATGCTTCCTGGCTGATGTTTTGGTCACTTTTGAATGCTGGCGGTGCTTTCACTCTAGTGGTAGCATGAGACGGAGTCTACAACCCACACAAGTGGCTCAGGTAGTGCAGCTCATCCAGGATGGCACATCAATGCGAGCTGTGGCAAGGAGGTTTGCTGTGTCTGTCAGCGTAGTGTCCAGAGCATGGAGGCGCTACCAGGAGACAGGCCAGTACATCAGGAGACGTGGAGGAGGCCGTAGGAGGGCAACAACCCAGCAGCAGGACCGCTACCTCCGCCTTTGTGCAAGGAGGAGCACTGCCAGTGCCCTGCAAAATTACCTCCAGCAGGCCACAAATGTGCATGTGTCTGCTCAAACGGTCAGAAACAGACTCCATGAGGGTGGTATGAGGGCCCGACGTCCACAGGTGGGGGTTGTGCTTACAGCCCAACACCGTGCAGGACGTTTGGCATTTGCCAGAGAACACCAAGATTGGCAAATTCGCCACTGGCGCCCTGTGCTCTTCACAGATGAAAGCAGGTTCACACTGAGCACGTGACAGACGTGACAGAGTCTGGAGACGCCCGTGGAGAACGTTCTGCTGCCTGCAACATCCTCCAGCATGACCGGTTTGGCGGTGGGTCAGTCATGGTGTGGGGTGGCATTTCTTTGGGGGGCCGCACAGCCCTCCATGTGCTCGCCAGAGGTAGCCTGACTGCCATTAGGTACCGAGATGAGATCCTCAGACCCCTTGTGAGACCATATGCTGGTGCGGTTGGCCCTGGGTTTCTCCTAATGCAAGACAATGCTAGACCTCATGTGGCTGGAGTGTGTCAGCAGTTCCTGCAAGAGGAAGGCATTGATGCTATGGACTGGCCCGCCCATTTCCCAGGCCTGAATCCAATTGAGCACATCTGGGACATCATGTCTCGCTCCATCCACCAATGCCACGTTGCACCACAGACTGTCCAGGAGTTGGCGGATGCTTTAGTCCAGGTCTGGGAGGAGATCCCTCAGGAGACCATCCGCCACCTCATCAGGAGCATGCCCAGGCGTTGTAGGGAGGTCATACACACACTACTGAGCCTCATTTTGACTTGTTTTAAGGACATTACATCAAAGTTGGATCAGCCTGTAGTGTGGTTTTCCACTTAAATTTTGAGGGTGACTCCAAATCCAGACCTCCATGGGTTGATAAATTTGATTTCCATTGATAATTTTTGTGTGATTTTGTTGTCAGCACATTCAACTATGTAAAGAAAAAAGTATTTAATAAGATGATTTCATTCATTCAGATCTAGGATGTGTTATTTTAGTGTTCCCTTCATTTTTTTGAGCAGTGTATAAATGTCCTAAAGCAAAAATATTCACTAGCGACTCCTTGTGGCGGGCCGGGCACCTTGAACGGTGTTTCCTCTGACACGTTTGTGTGGCTGGCTTCCGGGTTAAGCGGGCGGGTGTTAAGAAGCGCGGTTTGGCGGGTCATGTTTCGGAGGACGCAAGACTCGACCTTCACCTCCCGAGCCCATTGGGGAGTTGCAGCGATGAGAAAAAAAATTAAATTGGGGAGAAAAAGGGGGTATAAGACAAAAACAACAAAAATGACAACAAAAAAAGAAAGGGGCACAAGACTGGGATGTCCTCTCTTCCCCCTCCAGTTTGCACTGGGAATTGAACCGCTTGCAGAAAGAATTAGACAGGACCCAAACGTATCAGTATTGGTAAACATGAATAAAAACTAAACTTATTTGCAGATGATCTCCTGATATACCTGACCAATATTGAAAACTCAATTCCCCCCATGATAAAAATATTTTCTGAATACTCTAAAATCTCAGGATATAAAATATATGTGGAAGAAAATGAAATAATGGCAATAGGAAAAATAAAAATAATAGAGCAATCCTTTAAGTGGACCACAAAAAATATTAAATACTCAGGATGCTTAATAAGTGACAACAGACAACAAATATATAAAGATAACTTTATTACTTAACAATATGAAAGCAGGTCTAATCACTGTATGCTGACCAAAAATAACAACGCAACATACAACAATGTCTAAGATTTTACTGAGTTACAGTTCATATCAGGAAATCAGTCAATTGAAACGAATTCACTAGGCCCCAATCTATGGATGTCACATGATTGGGAATACAGATATGCATATTTTGGTCACAGATACCTTAAAAAAAAGGTTGGGGCGTGGATCAGAAAACCAGTCAGTATCTGCTGTGACCATTTGCCTCATGCAGCGTGACACATCTCCTTCGCATAGATTTGATCAGTCTGGTGATTGTGGCCTGTGGAATGTTGTCCCACTCCTCTTCAATGTCTGTGTGAAGTTGCTGGATATTGGCGGTAATTGGAACACTGTCGTACACGTCAATCCAGAGCATACCAAACATGGGTGACATGTCTTGTGAGTATGCAGGCCATGGAAGAACTGGGATATTTCCAGCTTCCAGGAATTGTGTTCAGATCCTTGTGACATAGGACCGTTAATTATCATGCTGAAACATGAGGTGATTGTGGGTGGATGAATTGCACGACAATGGGCCTAAGGATCTCATCACAGTATCTCTGTTCATTCAAATTACCATTGATAAAATGCAATTGTGTTCGTTGTCCGTAGTTTATGCCTGCCCATACCATAACCCCACCATCGGGTACTCTGTTCATAACGTTTACATCGGGCAAACCGCTCGACCACACAACGCCATACAGTCTGCCATCTGCCCGGTACAGATGAAACTGGGATTCATCCGTGAAGAGCACACTTCTCCAGCTTGCCAGTGGCCATCGGAGGTGAGCATTTGCCCACTGAAGTCGGTTACTACGCCGAACTGCAGTCAGGTCAAGACCCTGGGGAGGACGATAAGCATGCAGAAGAGCTTCCCTGAGACGGTTTTTGACAGTTTGTGCAGAAGTTCTTTGATTGGCCATATCTTCATCAGCTGTCCGGGTGGCTGGTCTCAGACGATCCAACAGGTGAAAAGGCTGGATGTGGAAGTCCTGGGCTGGCGTGGTTACACGTGGTCTGCGGTTGTGAGGCCAGTTAGAAGTACTGCAAATTCTCTAAAACAACGCTGGAGGCTATTTATGGTAGAGAAATGAACATTTAATTATCTGGCAACAGCTCTGGTGGACATTCCGGCAGTCAGCATGCCAATTGCACGCTCCCTCAAAACTTGAGACATCTGTGGCATTGTGTTGTGTGACAAAACTGCACATTTTAGAGTGGCCTTTTATTGTCCCCAACACAAGGTGCACCTGTGTAATGATCATGCTGTTTAATCAGCTCTCTTGATATGCCACCCCTGTCAGGTGGATGGATTATCTTGGCAAAGGAGAAATGCTCACTAACAGCTTTTTTTGCGTATGGAAAATGTCTGCAATCTTTTATTTCAGCTCATGAAACATGGGACCAACACTTAACATGTTGTTTTTATATTTTTGTTCAGTATAAATGGAACAATCTTTCCATACATCTTACATGTAGAATAAACCTCTTCAGAATGGCATGGCTCCAAAAGTTTATATATTTATTCTCGGTAATACCAATTACCCAACCGAATACATTATTAGTCTCCTGAGTGGCGCAGTGGTCTAAGGCACTGCATCGCAGTGCTAGCTGTGCCACTAGAGATCCTGGTTCGAATCCAGGCTCTGTCGCAGCCGGCCGCGACTGAGAGACTCATGGGCGGCGCACAATTGGCCTAGCGTTGTCCAGGGTAGGGGAGGGAATGGCCGGCAGGGATGTAGCTCAGTTGATAGAGCATGGCGTTTGCAACGCCAGGGTTGTGGGTTCGATTCCCACGGGGACCAGTTTGAAAAAAAAAAATATATATATATATATGTATTCACTAACTGTAAGTCGCTCTGGATAAGAGCGTCTGCTAAATGACTAAAATGTACATGTAAATGTTAAACTATACTCGGTCATAACAGACTTTATATGGGCAAATAAAACTAGTAGAATAACAAGGAAAATTTTACATCTTCCTAAGTCTGAGGGTGGCTTTAACCTTCCAAACTTGGAATTGTATCAACTCATCACCCAAAATGTTTACTTGCGACATATAATTAAATGCACTGAAGAGGAACAATGGGTACATATTGAAGATGTGAATGCTCATCCCCAGAATCTTTTCACGTTTCTATTTTCAAAGGATAAAGCTAAGAACATTAGCAACTTCATAGTTAAGAACACTATAACAATATGGAAAAAAATGAAACATATTCTACAAGAATCAATATCACTGCCTAAAAACACAGTCCTATGGAACAATCCTTGGATAGCTTTTCAGAATTCACCGATAAATTGGTCCACATGGAAAACTAAAGGCATAGAAACTGTAAATGACTTGGTAATAGGAAACACAGTACATTTATTTCCATAATATGACAGAATTAAAAAGCACATTTGGACTGACCAATGTAGATATGTTCAAATACATGCAACATAAAAGTTTCATATCACGAAATTTGGAGTTGAAAGTCTTTTGGACATCAGATCAATCTGGAGGGAATCTTATTTGAGTCAGAAGAGGATGTTCATATGATGCAGTGCCTTCAGAAAGTATTCACACCCGTTGAACTTTTCCACATTTTGATGTGCTATAAAGTGGGATTAAAATCGATTGATTTGTGTTTTTTAGTTAACCATCTATACAAAATACTCTGTGATGTGAACATGGAAGAAAAACTCTGACATGAGTAAAAAAAAAAGAAGAAAAATAAAACACATACAGTGGGGAGAACAAGTATTTGATACACTGCCGATTTTTCAGGTTTTCCTACTTACAAAGCATGTAGAGGTCTGTAATTTTTTATCATAAGTACACTTCAACTGTGTAAAATCCAGAAAATCACATTGTATGATTTTTAAGTAATTAATTTGCATTTTATTGCATGACATAAGTATTTAATACATCAGAAAAGCAGAACTTAATATTTGGTACAGAAACCTTTGTTTGCAATTACAGAGATCATACATTTCCTGTAGGTCTTGACCAGGTTTGCACACACTGCAGCAGGGATTTTGGCCCACTCCTCCATACAGACCTTCTCCAGATCCTTCAGGTTTCGGGGCTGTCGCTGGGCAATACGGACTTTCAGCTCCCTCCAAAGATTTTCTATTGGGTTCAGGTCTGGAGACTGGCTAGGCCACTCCAGGACCTTGAGATGCTTCTTACGGAGCCACTCCTCAGTTGCCCTGGCTGTGTGTTTCGGGTTGTTGTCATGCTGGAAGACCCAGCCACGACCCATCTTCAATGCTCTTACTGAGAGAAGGAGGTTGTTGGCCAAGATCTCGCGATACATGGCCCCATCCATCCTCCCCTCAATACGGTACAGTCGTCCTGTCCCCTTTGCAGAAAAGCATCCCCAAAGAATGATGTTTCCACCTCCATGATTCACGGTTGGGATGGTGTTCTTGGGGTTGTACTCATCCTTCTTCTTCCTCCAAACACGGCGTGTGGAGTTTAGACCAAAAAGCTATATGTTTGTCTCATCAGACCACATGACCTTCTCCCATTCCTCCTCTGGATCATCCAGATGGTCATTGGCAAACTTCAGACGGGCCTGGACATGCGCTGGCTTGAGCAGGGGGACCTTGCGTGCGCTGCAGGATTTTAATCCATGACCGCGTAGTGTGTTACTAATGGTTTTCTTTGAGACTGTGGTCCCAGCTCTCTTCAGGTCATTGACCAGGTCCTGCCGTGTAGTTCTGGGCTGATCCCTCAACTTCCTCATGATCATTGATGCCCCACGAGGTGAGATCTTGCATGGAGCCCCAGACCGAGGGTGATTGACCGTCATCTCGAACTTCTTCCATTTTCTAATAATTGCGCCAACAGTTGTTGCCTTCTCACCAAGCTGCTTGCTTGTTGTCCTGTAGCCCATCCCAGCCTTGTGCAGGTCTACAATTGTATCCCTGATGTCCTTACACAGCTCTCTGGTCTTGGCCATTGTGGAGAGGTTGGAGTCTGTTTGATTGAGTGTGTGGACAGGTGTCTTTTATACAGGTAACGAGTTCAAACAGGTGCAGTTAATACAGGTAATGAGTGGAGAACAGGAGGGCTTCTTAAAGAAAAACTAACAGGTCTGTGAGAGACAGAATTCTTACTGGTTGGTAGTCCTTCCCCGGGAGGAAGAGCAGCTCCGTCTTGCCAGGGTTCAGCTTGAGTTGGTGATCCGTCATCCATACTGATATGTCGGCCAGACATGCAGAGATGCGATTCGCCACCTGGTTATCAGAAGGGGGAAAGGAGAAGATTAGTTGTGTATCGTCAGCGTAGCAATGATAGGAGAGGCCATGTGAGGATATGACAGAGCCAAGTGACTTGGTGTATAGGGAGAAAAGGAGAGGGCCTAGAACTGAGCCCTGGGGGACACCAGTGGTGAGAGCACGTGGTGCGGAGACAGCTTCTCGCCACGCCACTTGGTAGGAGCGACCGGTCAGGTAGGACGCAATCCAGGAGTGAGCCACGCCGGAGATGCCCAGCTCGGAGAGGGTGGAGAGGAGGATCTGATGGTTCACAGTATCAAAGGCAGCAGACAGGTCTAGAAGGACAAGAGCAGAGGAGAGAGAGTTAGCTTTAGCAGTGCGGAGAGCCTCCGTGACACAGAGAAGAGCAGTCTCAGTTGAATGACCAGTCCTGAAACCTGACTGGTTTGGATCAAGAATGTCATTCTGAGAGAGATAGCAAGAGAGTTGGCTAAAGACGGCACGCTCAATAGTTTTGGAAAGAAATACACTATACACTAACCTTCACACATCTAGATGGTCAGATCCTACATTTGAATATATAAATTGATTTTTCAAACAAAACTACACTACATTTGATCTCTGGGACAATCAGGATGACAAATCAGAGCAAGATTACTGAATACATTATTTACCTTCAGAGGTGAATGTACCAAACCAGTTGCCATGATAAAAGTGTTTTGTTGTTGTGCACTATCCTCAAACGATAGCATGGTACTTTTTTTTTTAGCTATAATAGCTACTGTAAATTGGACACTGCAGTTAGATTTACAATAATTTAAGCTTTCTGCCCATATACAGTGCCTTGCAAAAGTATTCACCCCCCTTGGCATTTTTCCTATTTTGTTGCACTACAACCTGCAATTTCAATCGATTTTTATTTGGAGTTCATGTAATGGACATACACAAAATAGTGAAATGAAAAAAATAACTTATTTCAAATAATTCTGAAAAATAAATAACGGAAAAGTGATGCGTGCATATGTATTCACACCCTTTGCTATGAAGCCCCTAAATAAGATCTGATGCAACCAATTACCTTCAGAAGTCACATAATTAGTTAAATAAAGTCCACCTGTGTGCAATCTAAGTGTCACATGATCTGTCACATGATCTCAGTATATATACACCTGTTCTGAAAGGCCCCAGAGTCTGCAACACCACTAAGCAAGGGGCACCACCAAGCAAGCAGCACCATGAAGACCAAGGAGCTCTCCACACAGGTCAGGGACAAAGTTGTGGAGAAGTACAGATCAGGGTTGGGTTATAAAAAAAATATCAGAAACTTTGAACATCCCACGGAGCACCATTAAATCCATTATTAAAAAACTGAAAGAATATGGCATCACAACAAACCTGCCAAGAGAGGGCCACCCACCAAAACTCACAGACCAAGCAAGGAGGGCATTAATCAGAGAGGCGACAAAGAGACCAAAGATAACCCAGAAGGCGCTGCAAAGCTCCACAGCAGAGATTGGAGTATCTGTCCATAGGACCACTTTAAGCCGTACACTCCACAGAGCTGGGCTTTATGGAAGAGTGGCCAGAAAAAAGCCATTGCTTAAATAAAAAATAAACAAACACGTTTGGTGTTCGCCAAAAGGCATGTGGGAGACTCCCCAAACATATGGAAGAAGGTACTCTGGTCAGATGAGACTGACCAGAGTACCTTCTTGAGGGAAACCTGTTTCAGTCTTCCAGAGATTTTAGACTGGGATGGAGGTTTATCTTCCAGCAGGACAATGACCCTAAGCATACTGCTAAAGCAACACTCGAGTGGTTTAAGGGGAAACATTTAAATGTCTTGGAATGGCCTAGTCAAAGCCCAGACCTCAATCCAATTGAGAATCCGTGGTATGACTTAAAGATTGCTGTACACCAGCGGAACCCATCCAACTTGAAGGAGCTGGAGCAGTTTTGCCTTGAAGAATGGGCAAAAATCCCAGTGGCTAGATGTGCCAAGCTTATAGAGACATACCTCAAGAGACTTGCAGCTGTAATTGCTGCAAAAGGTGGCTCTACAAAGTAGGGGAAGGAGGGGGAAGGGGGGGGGGGGTTATGCACGCTCAAGTTTTCTGTTTTTTTGTCTTATTTCTTGTTCGTTTCACAAGAAAAAATATTTAGCATCTTCAAAGTGTTGTGTAAATCAAATGCTACAACCCCCCCCCCAAAAAAAAATCCATTGTTGTAAGGCAACAAAATAGGAAAAATGCTAAGGGGGGTGAATAGTTTCGCAAGCCACTGTAAGACATGTCTATGTCCCGGAAAGTTGGCTGTTGTTTACAACACCATTCTAGCCACATATCGCATATTGAGAAACAACCGTCCCGTATAAGGGACACCGATCCCGTAGAGGACAACTATCGAAATTATAGTTAATGAAAATGTATGCTTAATCCAGTATAAACTAATGTATAGAATTTATTAAAGAGACAAAATTTACAAATTCTACAGTACAATGGCAGTCATGTCTTAAGTATAAAACTAACAATGACTCAATAATTCAAGCCTTCTGGGAATGCTATATATTCCAAAACTTATTAGAGGAGTTAGAAAGTTGTCAGAAGTATTGCAATTGTGTAAATGTTTGTGCAAATTTTCTCGTCAATCATCTTGAAAAAATGTATACATTAACATCAACAGTATGGGTGATGGAATCTTGAAATTCCAATGTTTGGGGTTGAGTCTGGGCCTGGGGTGGAGGCCAGGGCTGCATCAACCCCCCCGGCCAGCTCTCATATCTGGAGACAGACACGACAGAGGATCCATCAGCGCCCTCCTCGCCCCACTCCTTGTGCGTTCGTGCCTGCCGATTATGTCCAATTTCCCCACAATCAAAACACTTCAGACTGCCTGTGGTTGCATAAACCATGTAGGCTTTCCCTTCATACCTCACCTGATACGAAATGTCTAAAGTTTATGTTGGTGAATCTAAAAACATGAAAACCTGCCTTCTACAAGCAGTAACATCTTTCAACAGTGTATTTTTACATACAAGTAATAACTCTCTCATTGGGCTTGCAAATTTTCCGTAATGTGTGAGCTCTCGCATCAGGTCGCCATCGGCAATTAACAGTGGCACAATGGATAAAGTAACCCTCGTAGCCGGGGAGAAAAGCGGCGTGATATGCAAAGAGCACATCATTTAGAGTAACACCTGTCTCAACCAGCCGGTTGACAAGGCGCTCCTCTTTCAGAAACACAGCCACTGCTTTAGTCATTCGCAAAGCAGTTATTCGATTTTCATAGCAAACCTGTTCTTCCACATCTAGGAGAACATCCTCCATGGCGGAGAGACATGGACGGTTTCTCCACGTGAGGCGCCATCCCCACTCCCGCCAAACAAATGCCACCCAAGCGACTAACTCACCCAACAATGTAGGTTATGTAACCACTAAAATAAATCCCTTCACCTAAATCATGCCACCCATAGCAAACCCTCCTCACCCACAGCACCCTCACACAACCAACACCAGAGAGAGAGAAAGAGAGTGAGAGAAAGAGAGAGTGAGAGAGAGAGTGAGCGAGAGAGAGAGCGAGAGAGAGGGTAGAATTGTGAGGGGAGAAAAGTCATCTCCAATTATATATTTTTTGGAACAATGAGCAAAGATGCAAGCTGACTCTCTCACACCTAAATAGCTGAATGACGTCCGTTTGTGGAGCACTTTTGCCAGGGGAATTCACTCCAAAGACAAGAAGTACAAAAACAGGATGAAAAATAGAAGAATTCCAAAAAGCTCCTGAAACTAGGACAAATGTTACAGTGTTTGTCTGGAGTCTGTCCCTAGCTATCACTGTTAGATGATGCAAACACACACATGCTTGCACACACACGAGACTAGATTTAGCCAGGTGCTTGGCCAGGTACGTAAAGGAAAAGCGGTGTGTGTGTGTGTCTGTGTGTGTGAGTGAGAGCAAGTGTTTGAGTGTGTGTGTGTGTGTAGGGGTGTTAGAGTTGGGCAGAGTGCCAGCCAGCCCTCTGCCTGGAGAGATAAACCTTCCTGCTGCTGGTCCCTCCACTTACACATCAAACAGCCATAATGATCCCACTGCGGACGGAGGGAGAGGAGGGGGAGAGAGGGGGGTGTGGGAGGGAGAGAGCGGGAGAGGGGGACAGGGATAGAGAGAAATAGGGGTGATACATAGGAGGACTGGGGAGAGGGAAAGGGAGAGAGAGAGATGGATAGAGCCACAGAAAGAGAGGGGGGGAATAAGAGGGAGGGAGGGAGGGAGGGGGAGGGAGGGGCAAAAACTGTACATGGTAAAAACTTTTTCAAAAGCCGAGCTGAAGATTTTTCTAACATTACCCCTAAAGAGGCACGTATGACTTCCATGCCTTACGAACCCTGATGATTACAATATAAGTTATACCATATTACAATAATGTGTTCTCCCCAAGAGCTCTTCAACAGACTTCTGAAAAGCAACAGTCATGGATAGGGTTAGGAGTGTATGGTTAGGGTTGGGGCTGTGGGGATCATGTTCTTTTGTTAGCCGGTAACTGACACGCAAATGACTGCCGGTCTCACTGTAATTGACCGTTAATTAACATAAACATGTTTAGCATCTCCAGGCCTCCACGCATACAAGCCGCTGATGCATGCCTTTGGAACATCTACATTTAATAAAGTGCAATAAATCCATTTAATATACACCATCACAATAAATCAATTTAATATACACCATCACAATAAATCAATGTAATATACACCATCACAATAAATCCATTTAATATACACCATCACAATAAATCCATTATCCAGTTAATTTAGCAGACAAGATATTCTTATAAATCCCTTGCCATTATTTTATATTACATGATTTTATAGTATTAGTAGTAAGAATATTATAGAATTATTGAATTGAATTAGCTGAATAAAATAGAAAGGATATTTTTCACATTCTCGAGCGAGTGCGCATATGAAGTGACAATGTTGAGCGTAAAAGTGATCATTTGAAACAGGTCCTATACCTTTAGGCTAAATTTAGAGTTATTTAGTTGTGAATGACACAAACCTTAGAATGTCTTAGAAATCAAAACATATGGGCTGCATGATGGTACTATTTTTATAATTAGAAAAAGCAGCAAAAAAAGCTTGCACTCTGTTCCTGGCCTCACATGCTGTTCTCTTATCAAGTTAGATATTCTCACCCATCAGACTATTCTCAATTTAATGTTGTCTGTACTAATATGTAAAATTAGTTTCTATTTATAATGGCACATTATCAAATGGGCATGAACAGGGGCAGGGGAAAAAATACATCTGTATGCACTCAAATAGTGAATGTAGGCTGCGCTTTCCAGGTTCCTTTTTCAATCATGCCAGGTAGTCTACTCTGGTTTTACAGTGGAGCAACGTGCTTAATATTAGCAGCTGAGGAATAAATATAGTAGCAGTAGAAAGCTGGGATCCTCCTCTTTTAATGGCAACCATCAAAACTCTGCTTTCACAAAGGATTACATATAGAAATGTCTGGGCTTATAAGAACACTTTATTCCTCAGCTGCTAATGTAGAAAGCTGGGATCCTCCTCTTTTAATGGCAACGATCAAAACTCTGCTTTCACAAGGGATTACATATAGAAATGTCTGGGCTTATAAGAACACTTATTTCACTCCACGAATCAACCACTATTTGAGGAGTAGCCTCTCGCTGCGTGACAGGTGATATATTCCGCCCAAACTCTTTATGCCATGGGCTCTCCAAGCCTGTACCTGCAGCTACCCATTGCTTCATTTGGGAAACCAAGTGAAATCTGTTCGGGAACATCGATAGTAACATGTTTTCACAACAAAACATATTTCATTAAACTGTTAACATCCCTTCTCTGCACACTCAAGGAGAGAGAGGAGGAGATGGAAACGCACGGTGGTGAGATATTCTGTAGCTAAAGGTAATGTGTCACCTTATTGATTATGAAAATATAAAACATTCCCTATTATAATATAATAAGCCATTTAGCAGACGCTTTTATCCAAAGCGACTTACAGTCATGCGTGCATACATTTTTGTGTATGAGTGGTCCCGGGGATTGAACCCACTACCCTGGCGTTACAAGCGCTGTGCTCTACCAGCTGAGCTACAGAGGACCTATTAATAGGTTATTCAAAATCAAATCAAATTCACTATAATTGTAGGCTAACTCTCCGCCCTACATAGTCAATGAACCAACATCATTGCCTAGGCTTATACGTTCTCTCCCAGACTCAAGGACAGACATTTTGGAGAATGGGTAACCAGTCCATCCATTATGTATTATAATACAGTCCACACTCAAAGGCGATTACTTGAGTTTGTTTAATTTCGGAGTACAGGCTAGACCAATTATGTACCAAAGACATCTTAAATCTATGTTTTTCTGCAATTCAGGCTTTTTTTTCAGGCTTGGGCTATAGGCCCATGCGTATGGACAAGCTCTAATGTAGAACATGTTTGGATGTGGACTGTCTGTAGAACACTTATGGGTGATACCAACGCATCAGCACCATTCATGTAGCCTACAGAGTTTATACTGTAGGAGGAGATTACCATGACTCAATGGTCACGTGGAATTTTACTGACTCATGACTGCTGGCGTGGCAGTAATATGGTCACCACAACAGCTCTAGTTAGGAGGGTTAGGAGTGTAGGGTTAGGGTTAGGAGTATGGAGTAGGAATACAGTCTCCCAGGATCCCTAAAAATATGTCATCCTCTGTTACGTGATCTACTGTACTCCTCTTTTGTTATCCAGGTGTAAGGGTTGGTGTGAGGTGTGACCCAGGTGTGATGCAGGATAGACAGTAGGCAGTAGGCAAGGATGGTGAAACAAGGATCTTTACTGGTGGTCCAAAAGCCAGGATACAAAACAACAGACTATACACGAAAACAAATGAGGAGCACATGGGTCTCCAAAAAACAGGCTGACAGCAAACAATACGAAATACTAACTCTGACTGGAAAAACACAATGAGACAGGGAGAACACTTCTCGAGTACCTGTAACTCCGTCACGTGATCCGACACTGATACGTACTGCTTGACATTAAGGAACTAGCAGAGAAAACTGAGCAAGGTAACACAGGGAAGTGAGGGCATAAATACACAGGTGAATCAGATAGCCACAGGTGACACCAATAGGCAGATAATTAGTCCCGACTGTGAGTGAGGAGGTGCCCATGGTTGTCGGAGGATGACACCTAGTGGGTCGCTCCGGAACTGCGACCCACTCCTGTAACATCCAGGCTTCTAAAAAGCAGGAAGTTTATGTTTATTGTCATGAGTCTTGTCCTGGAGGCAGAACTGAGCAATTTCCCCTTAGGCCAGCTGCAAAGTCAAAATTGGCAATATTGTAAAAATTCATGAAAACAGACATTTGCTTTTTGGTCTTAATTTAAGGTTAGGGTTAAGCATTAGGGTTAGCAGTGCGGTTAAGGTTGAGGTTAGAGTTAGGTTTAGAGTTAGGTTTATAATCTGATTTTATGACTTTGTGGCTGTGCCAGCTAGTGACCACTCTGCAGAGCTGCCTCCAGAACAAGATTCATGATGAGAAATGCTAACCTGCTAAAACGCGTGGGGTGGTCAGGACATGCAGTTTGAGAGCCATACCCGACGGCGCAGGTTATTGAAATTCACCATCTGTTTGTGAGGAGAGTTATGCATTACATTTTTCATTTGAGTTAACAGGATAATATCAAACATAGTGTGTGTGTGTGTGTGTGTTTGTGTGTGTGTGTCAGGATCCCCTTTGAGGTGTGTTTATGGATTTACACACTACAGAAACCACTCTCTCATGCCAGCCAGCACTGTGTATCTCAGTGCCCCTTCATCCATCCATCCATCCATCCAACTCTCTCTCTTTCTCTCTCTCTCTCTCTCTCTGTCTCTCCCCGTCTCTCATTTACCCTTTCTATTTGTCTTTCCTTCTCAGTAAATTCCAGACTTGCAAGTGGAAAATTACCCCTTCTAAGTCGTTATCAATAATAAAGTTATTAACATCTTCACCACTTGACAAAATACATTTAAGTGGAGAGCCCCAGAAGCAGTGAGCCATCCCATCCCATCCCGAGCCAAGCCTTTCAAGTGCATTGATTCACCAGCAACATGAGCTCTATTGATTGTTACCTAAACTCGTAAACAAACACAGTGTGACACCCTAGCTGTGGAATATGAAAACTAATTGCTCTCATGAAACAGAACGTGGTTTAATTTCATTACAGTGTACATGCAAGAGCTGTTTACAATTCAATTAGGCTCTAAATAAAACAAACAACCACTTCATAGGAGCTGAGGGTAACACTACAGTATGTAGCGGTTATTTGAAGATATCAACTGCATCACTGCAATAGCATTTCAGAGGATTTAAGAGATATTTAAATCTTCTCCTTCCTCAACTTTATTCATAATTTGGGTTGTTTGTGTAGCTGAGTGGATAGATTAAAGCCACTTCAAATTTTTGTTCAACATACTCTTGTTAACCCACCCATTTAGAACAGACAAATATTATATCTCTCAAAAAAATAAAAAAAATGTGCTATAAGAATCCAGGGACTTAATACATGTGTATTATTTTAGAGGTACAATATGTATCTTTCTTTATTCAGATAGCTCTAAATGACCATAGTAAAGTTGCAAGTCAAATCAAATCAAATCACATTTTATTTGCCACATGCGCCGAATACAACAGGTGTAGACCTTACAGTGAAATGCTTACTTACAAGCCCTTACCCAACAATGCAGTTTTAAGAAAATAAAAAAAAGTGTTACAGTGGGGAAAAAAAGTATTTAGTCAGCCACCAATTGTGCAAGTTCTCCCACTTAAAAAGATGAGAGAGGCCTGTAATTTTCATCATAGGTACACGTCAACTATGACAGACAAATTGAGATTTTTTTTTCCAGAAAATCACATTGTAGGATTTTTTATGAATTTATTTGCAAATTGTGGTGGAAAATAAGTATTTGGTCACCTACAAACAAGCAAGATTTCTGGCTCTCACAGACCTGTAACTTCTTCTTTAAGAGGCTCCTCTGTCCTCCACTCGTTACCTGTATTAATGGCACCTGTTTGAACTTGTTATCAGTATAAAAGACACCTGTCCACAACCTCAAACAGTCACACTCCAAACTCCACTATGGCCAAGACCAAAGAGCTGTCAAAGGACACCAGAAACAAAATTGTAGACCTGCACCAGGCTGGGAAGACTGAATTTGCAATAGGTAAGCAGCTTGGTTTGAAGAAATCAACTGTGGGAGCAATTATTAGGAAATGGAAGACATACAAGACCACTGATAATCCCCCTCGATCTGGGGCTCCACGCAAGATCTCACCCCGTGGGGTCAAAATGATCACAAGAACGGTGAGCAAAAATCCCAGAACCACACAGGGGGACCTAGTGAATGACCTGCAGAGAGCTGGGACCAAAGTAACAAAGCCTACCATCTGTAACACACTACGCCGCCAGGGACTCAAATCCTGCAGTGCCAGACGTGTCCCCCTGCTTAAGCCAGTACATGTCCAGGCCCGTCTGAAGTTTGCTAGAGTGCATTTGGATGATCCAGAAGAGGTATGGGAGAATGTCATATGGTCAGATGAAACCAAAATATAACTTTTTTGGTAAAAACTCAACTCGTCGTGTTTGGAGGACAAAGAATGCTGAGTTGCATCCAAAGAACACCATACCTACTGTGAAGCATGGGGGTGGAAACATCATGCTTCGGGGCTGTTTTTCTGCAAAGGGACCAGGACGACTGATCCGTGTAAAGGAAAGAATGAATGGGGCCATGTATCGTGAGATTTTGAGTGAAAACCTCCTTCCATCAGCAAGGGCATTGAAGATGAAACGTGGCTGGGTCTTTCAGCATGACAATGATCCCAAACACACCGCCCGGGCAACGAAGGAGTGGCTTCGTAAGAAGCATTTCAAGGACCTGGAGTGGCCTAGCCAGGCTCCAGATCTCAACCCCATAGAAAATCTTTGGAGGGAGTTGAAAGTCCTGTGTTGCCCAGCGACAGCCCCAAAACATCACTGCTCTAGAGGAGATCTGCATGGAGGAATGGGCCAAAATACCAGCAACAGTGTGCGAAAACCTTGTGAGGACTTACAGAAACATTTGACCTGTGTCATTGCCAACAAAGGGTATATAACAAAGTATTGAGAAACTTTTGTTATTGACCAAATACTTATTTTCCACCATAATTTGCAAATAAATTCATAAAAAATCCTACAATGTGATTTTCCGGATTTTCTTTTCTCATTTTGTCTGTCATAGTTGACATGTACCTATGATGAAAATAACAGGCCTCTCTCATCTTTTTAAGTGGGAGAACTTGCACAATTGGTGGCTGACTAAATACTTTTTTCCCCACTGTAAGTAAAAAATAGATAAGTAAAAAATAAAAATAGCAAATAATTAAAGAGCAGCAATAAAATAAAATAACAGTAACGAGGCTATACACAGGGGGTACCGGTACAGAGTTAATGTGCGGTGGCACCGGTTAGTCGATGTAATTGAGGTAATATGTACATGTGGGTAGAGTTAAAGTGACTATGCATAGATAATAACCAGAGTAGCAGCAGCGTAAAAGATGGGGTGGGGTGGACAATGCAAATAGTTAGCCATGATTAGCTGTTCAGGAGTCATTTTTAGTCATTTGGCAGATGCTATTATCCAGAGCTGTTAGGCCTACTGCTGCTAGGTAGCTCTCTCTCTGCTCTCTCCCTCCCCTCTGTCTGTCCTTGATTGCAGGAGTGAAGTCTGGTGTGCGGGAGTCAGGGTTCCAGCTGCAGCTCATTCACCATAATCACCTCAGCCTTTAAGACCCGGTCAAACTTTCCACTCATCGTCAGATCATAGTCAAGACGACCATGTTAGTCTCGCTGCCGACTCAACCTGTTTATTTTTGCTCTTTGTGTTTTGGCCTGTTCTATTTACTTTTTCTCCTGTGCCACAGATATTTGGAACCTGACTCCTGCCTCCGCTTCACTCCTGCCACCACCATCCTGCTCTCCACTACCGGACCTCTCTTTTGGACTCACCACGGACACTAGGACATTACGGTACCACACCTGCCCTGACCTGGATCTGTTACCCTCCCTGTAACCTGGACTTGCTCTTCCCCTATTATTGGAAACCTGGACTATTGAACATTTTAAATAAACCTGTTAAACCTTCTCTGGCTTGGTGTACTTGTCTGCATTTGGGTTCTAATACTGGTAAATCATAACAGTATGATCTGACCATCATGAACCCAGCAGACAGTAGCTTGGATACCACCCCAGAGTGCACTCAAATTTGGACTGCCATAGCCAATCAGGGCATTTTACTTGGCCAACATGATACCCTGTTTAAGACGATTGCTGAGGACAGTCAGGTGCTGCTTAATCAGGTTCAATTACTCACCAATCAAGTGTCTGCCCTTACTACCCCTTCAGCCCAGATCAGAGAGCCTTTTGTTCCTGCTCCAGAGCGCTATGACGGGAACATGGGAACCTGTGGCGATTTTTTGACTCAATGCTCGTTAGTGTTTGAACAACAGCCCCTCACCTACGCCTCAGAAAGAGCCCGTATTGCCTACCTTATCAACTCTACTAGCGGTTCCGCTCGTGCCTGGGGATCCGCGGTCTGGGAGAGTCAGTCGGACATTTGCAACGCTTACGTTGCCTTCACCACTGAGATGAGGAAGGTTTTTGACCACCCCGTACGAGGCAAGGAGGCTGCGAAACGGTTGTTTTCTCTTCGGCAGGGGGCTCGCAGTGTGGCGGAGATGGCAGTGGAGTTTCGGACTTTAGCAGCAGTGAGTGGTTGGAATGACGAGGCATTACAAGGAGTGTTCATCAATGCTTTGTCTGAGACTTTAAAAGATGAATTGGTGTCATATGATGAATCGCCTACGCTGGATAATCTTATTTCACTCACCATCAGGTTGGATAATCGGATTCGGGAGCGCCGCCGGGAGAGGAGTGTTAGTTCCAAGCAACCTGTCTGTCATCAACAAACTCCTCCCCGCATCTTCCCTACGGAGAAAGCCGTGTCTTCCCGAGTCGATACGAGGAGCACTGAACCCGAAGCCATGGAGGTGGGTCGTGCACGGTTGTCCTCAGAGGAGCGTGCACGCGTCGCATTCAGGCTCGGGTCTGCCTGTATTGTGGAGAAGCTGGTCATTTCGTTCCTTCCTGCCCAGTTCGGTCCGGGGAAAAGGGCCGGCTCATCATTAATGGGAGAAGTTTTGGTGAGCCGAGCAGCGGATTCTTCCTCTTCTCCCGCATTCTGCTCCAGGCATCCCTCCAGTGGCAGTTCCAGAATCTCTCTGTTAGTGCGCTGATTGACTCTGGTGCAGACGAAAGCTTTTGGATAGAGAGTGGGCTCAACAAATGGATTTGGAGACTGTTCCTATGGACTGTCCGCTGCAGGCTAAGGGTCTGAATGGACAATTGTTGACCCATATTACCCATCAGACTGTTCCTGTTTGTCTTAGAGTGTCGGGAAATCATCAGGAGAACATTCAATTCCATATTATCGACTGCCCACAGACCCCTCTGGTCCTTGGTATCCCCTGGCTCATAAGACACAATCCACACATTGATTGGGTGACAGGTAGAATTGTTTCATGGAGCACATTTTGTCATGTGAATTGTTTGTGTTCTGCTCTGACTCCTGCCAGTACTGTGCCTCGACCTCCACTGGAGTCCATGGATCTTTCTAATGTTCCTGACGTGTATCATGACCTGGCATCCGTTTTCTGCAAACACAGAGCTACTTCTCTTCCTCCTCACCGGCCTTACGACTGTGCCATTGACCTCCAGCCAGGAGCCCCGCTTCCCAGCAGTCGCCTGTACAATCTCTCCCGGCCGGAGACGGAGGCTATGGAGAACTACATTCGGGACTCCTTGGCGGCAGGTATTATGCGTCCTTCCTCGTCACCTGTAGGAGCGGGATTCTTTTTTGTTGCTAAGAAGGATAAGACCCTCAGACCCTGTATTGATTACCGTGGACTTAACAACATCACCATTAAGAACAAGTATTCTCTGCCTTTGATTAATTCTGCTTTTCCCCTCCTTCATGGTGCTACCATCTTTACGAAACTGGATCTACGAAATGCGTATCACCTGGTGCGCATTCGTAAAGGTGATGAATGGAAGACTGCCTTCAACACACCCTTGGGACATTTTGAGTATCTGGTTATGCCTTTTGGGTTGTCTAATGCCCCTGCTGTTTTTCAGGCACTAGTCAATGATGTCCTTCGGGACATGTTGAATCGGTTTGTTTTTGTCTATCTGGATGATATCTTGATTTTCTCAGAGTCCTCCCAGGAACATGAACTGCATGTGCGCCAGGTGTTGCAAAGGTTGTTGGAGAACAAACTGTTTGTGAAGATGGAGAAATGTGAATTTCATGTGTCTGAGACCTCTTTTTTGGGTTACATCATCGCTCAGGGGGAGTTGCGGATGGACCCAGCTAAGATCTCTGCTGTCACGGACTGGCCAGCCCCCCTCTACCCGCAAAACAACTTCAACGATTTCTGGGGTTTGCGAACTTCTATAGGAGGTTCATCAAGGACTACAGCCGCATTGCGGCGCCACTCACCGCTCTCACCTCCATCTCACGACCGTTCGCTTGGAATGAAGGGGCCGAATCAGCGTTCGAAGAACTGAAACATCGCTTCGCCTCGGCTCCCATTCTGATGCAGCCGGACCCCGACCGCCAGTTTGTCGTGGAGGTGGATGCATCCGACACTGGGGTAGGTGCGGTGTTGTCACAGCGTTCTCCTGAAGATAACAAACTGCATCCCTGTGCTTTTCTCTCAAGGAAACTTTCCCAGGCAGAGAGGAATTATGATGTTGGCAATCGTGAACTGCTTGCCGTTAAGCTGGCTCTCGAGGAGTGGCGACATTGGTTGGAGGGGGCGGAACAACCCTTCATCGTTTGGACGGATCATAAGAATCTGGCTTACCTCCAGTCAGCGAAGCAGCTCAACCCCCGTCAAGCCAGGTGGGCACTATTTTTTGGGAGATTCAATTTTTCTCTGTCTTACCGTCCTGGGTCACGCAACGTCAAGCCTGACGCCTGTCTCGTGTTCATTCGGCTGTTGATACTGGTAGTAACCCTGAACCCATTTTGCCTCCTACCTGCAGTATTGCGGTCGTCACATGTGACATCGAGGGGATTGTTAGACAGGCTCAACATCATCAAGCTGACCCTGGGAGGGGTCCTCCTAACTGGATGTTTGTCCCTGAGTCTGCTCGCTCCCAGGTACTTCAGTGGGCTCACTCGTCTCCCCTTACCTGTCACCCTGGAGTTTCGCGGACCCTTGACTTTGTGCGACGGAAGTTCTGGTGGGCCACGATGGAGGCGGACACTCGAGCCTTCATTGCTGCTTGTACGGTATGTGCACGAAGTAAGAACTCCACCCAGGCCAGCGCTGGTCATCTACGACCTCTACCTATACCCAGCCGGCCCTGGTCGCATATCGCTATGGATTTTGTCACTGGACTTCCCCCTCGTCTGGAAAGACTGTAATTCTTACGGTGATTGATCGTTTTTTCTAAGTTCGCTCATTTTTTGGCCCTACCTAAACTGCCCACTGCCAGAGAGACGGCTGATATTTTGGTTGAACATGTGTTCCGCTCTCATGGTCTACCCACGGATATTGTCTCTGACAGGGGTCCCCAGTTTGTCTCCCAGGTGTGGAAAGCTTTCTGTAAAGCTTTGGGCATTACATCCAGCCTGTCCTCTGGATATCACCCCCAGACCAACGGGCAAGCCGAGAGAGCGAACCAGGAGATGGAGACCGCTCTTCGCTGTGTCACAGGGTCTAACCCTGGGTCATGGAGCTCCATGCTCCCCTGGGTGGAATATGCTCATAACACCTTGACTAACGCTTCCTCTGGTTTGTCTCCTTTTCTGTGTGCTCTGGGTTATCAACCTCCCCTGTTCCCTTCTCAAGAGAGGGAACTGGCGGTACCCTCGGTGCAGTCCCACATGCGCCGCTGCTTCAAGGTCTGGAGGAAGGCCAGGGTAGCTCTGTCCCGAGCTTCGGCGTACATGCAGAGGCAAGCCAACCGTCACCGGTCCCAGGCTCCCGGTTACTCTCCTGGTCAAGAGGTATGGCTGAAGTCACGGGACCTTCCATTGAAGGTGGAGTCTAAGAAGATGGCGCCTCGTTTTATAGGACCGTTCAAGATACTGTCTATTGTTAACCCCTGCGCGGTTAAGCTACAGCTTCCTGCCTCCCTACGGGTTCATTCCACCTTTCATGTTTCCCAGATTAAGCCTGTGTCGGTTAGCCCTCTGTGCCCGCCCTCTCGTCCCCCTCCTCCACCCAGGATCGTGGGTGGGGGTCCGGTCTACACTGTCCGGCGACTTCTGGATGTTCGCCGCCGGGGTCGTGGGTTTCCAGTACCTGGTGGATTGGGAGGGTTATGGTCCTGAGGAACGTTCCTGGGTGCCCAGGAGCTTCATTGTGGATCCTGCTCTGGTCCGAGAGTTTCATAGGTTACATCCCGATAAACCCCGTCGGCCGCCAGGTGGCGTCCGTAGAGGGGGGGTACTGTTAGGCCTACTGCTGCTAGGTAGCTCTCTCTCTGCTCTCTCCCTCCCCTCTGTCTGTCCTTGATTGCAGGAGTGAAGTCTGGTGTGCGGGAGTCAGGGTTCCAGCTGCAGCTCATTCACCATAATCACCTCAGCCTTTAAGACCCGGTCAAACTTTCCACTCATCGTCAGATCATAGTCAAGACGACCATGTTAGTCTCGCTGCCGACTCAACCTGTTTATTTTTGCTCTTTGTGTTTTGGCCTGTTCTATTTACTTTTTCTCCTGTGCCACAGATATTTGGAACCTGACTCCTGCCTCCGCTTCACTCCTGCCACCACCATCCTGCTCTCCACTACCGGACCTCTCTTTTGGACTCACCACGGACACTAGGACATTACGGTACCACACCTGCCCTGACCTGGATCTGTTACCCTCCCTGTAACCTGGACTTGCTCTTCCCCTATTATTGGAAACCTGGACTATTGAACATTTTAAATAAACCTGTTAAACCTTCTCTGGCTTGGTGTACTTGTCTGCATTTGGGTTCTAATACTGGTAAATCATAACAAGAGCGACTTACAGTTAGTGAGTGCATACCATTTTTGCAAATTGGAGTGGGTCTAGGGTTTCTGAGATAATGGTGTTGATGTGAGCCATGACCAGCCTTTCAAAGCACTTCATAGCTACAGACGTGAGTGCTACGGGTCAGTAGTCATTTAGGCAGCTTATCTTAGTGTTCTTGGGCACAGGGACTATGGTGGTCTGCTTGAAACATGTTGGTATTACAGACTCAGTCAGGGACATGTTAAAAATGTCAGTGAAGACACTTGCCAGTTGGTCAGCGCATGCACGGAGTACATGTCCGGGTAAACCGTCTGGCCCTGCAGCCTTGTGAATGTTGACCTGCTTAAAAGTCTTAGTCACATCAGCTACGGAGAGTGTGATCACATAGTCATCCTGAACAGCTGATGCTCTCATGCATGCTTCAGTGTTGCTTGCCTCGAAGCGAGCATAGAAGTAATTTAGCTCGTCTGGTAGGCTTGTGTCACAGGGCAGCTCGCGGCTGTGCTTCCCTTTGTAGTCTGTAATAGGTTGCAAGCTCTGTCACATCCGACGAGCAACGGAGCCGGTGTAGTATGATTCAATCTTAGTCCTGTATTGACTCTTTGCCTGTTTGATGGTCCGTCGGAGGGCATAGAGGGATTTCTCATAAGCATCCGGGTTAGAGTCCCGCTCCTTGAAAGCGGCAGCTCTACCCTTTAGCTCAGTGCGGATGTTGCCTGTAATCCATGGCTTTTGGTTGGGGTATGTACGTACGGTCACTGTGGGGACGACGTCATCGATGCACTTATTGATGAAGGCAGTGTCTAATGTGGTGTACTCCTCAATGCTATCGGAAGAATCCGGGAACATATTCCAGTCTGTGATAGCAAAACAGTCCAAGGATCAGAGAATACAATTCTTTGAAGATTACATGATAACTTCAGACCCCAGTTTTGCCTCTCTGGCAGCTGCTGTAATTACAGTGGTCGGGTACAATTTGGCATGCACACTCTCATGTAACTACTTCTCAGATAGAGTTCAATGTGTCAAATCGGAGGGCCTGTTGTTTGGACCTCTGGCAGTCTCTATGGGGGTGCCACAGGGTTCAATTCTCGGGCCGACTCTATTCTCTGTGTATATCAATGATGTTGCTCTTGCTGCTGGTGACGCTCGGATCCACCTCTATGCGGACGACACCATTTTGTATACATCTGGTGTCACGGTTTCGGCCGAGGCTGCCTCTCTCCCTTGTTCGGGCAGGCTTCGGCGTTCGTTGTCTCCGGAATACTAGCTGCCACCGTTGTATGTTTCATGTTCGTTTGCTTTTGTCTGAGTGTTGTCACACCTGTTTTCATTTAGTGTCATTAGTGTCCTATTTAGTTCCCGTTGTGTTTGTCAGGTGTTGTGTATTATTGATTGTGTCAGACGTGTTTTCGCTCGGTTGAGCTTCTCTCCACTGCGCTGGAGTTTACGCACCTGTTTGTGCGCATTTTTGTTTCACTTTCGCCTTCGTGCGTATTTCGCCTTCGGGCAAGTGTTGTCCGTTTGCCGTGTTTTGGCTTAATACAAGTCTGTTGGATTATCCGTCTGCGTCCTGCGTTTGATTCCGCCACTGCACCTACAGCACGCCTTGACAGAATAATACACCTAATGGAATCAGCAGGAGCCGCAGCAGCCCAGGCGACTCTGGAGGACAGGGTCCGGGAACAAGGTGACCAGATCCTGCAGATGGGGACAGCACTGCAGGAGGTGATCACCACCATCCGAGGCTGGGGGACGCCTCCACCGCCACCCTCCGTGCCAGCACCATCGGCCAGTCAGCCTATTCCCGCACCAGAACCCCGAGGAGTCCGACTCTCGCTCCCGAGGGCTTACGATGGGACCGCGGCCGGGTGCCAGGGTTTCCTTCTCCAGGTGGAGCTGTACCTGGCCACTGTGCATCCGGCGCCCTCGGGACATGAGAGCGTGTCCGCCCTGATCTCCTGCCTGTCCGGGAAGGCGTTGGAATGGGCCAACGCGGAGTGGAGGACGATCGACGCGGACACCATAACGTACAACGAGTTCTCCCGCCGCTTCAAGGCGGTGTTTGACCATCCCCCGGAGGGGAAAGCGGCGGGGGAGCGTCTGGTCTTCCTCCGGCAGGGGAGGAGGAGTGCTCAGGAGTTCGCCCTTGAATTCCGTACTCTAGCGGCAGATGCAGGGTGGAATGATCGGGCCCTCGTCGATCACTACAGGTGTAGTCTACGAGAGGACGTCCGTCGGGAGCTGGCCTGTAGGGACACCAGCCTCACGTTCGACCAGTTGGTCGACATGTCCATCAGGCTGGATAACCTGCTAGCTACCCGCGGACGTTCCGAGGGGGGTCCGTCCATTTCACCCTCCAGCGCTTCCGAGCCGTGCCCCATGGAGCTCGGGGCGCTGGCGCTAGAGAGAGGAGGGGTCGGCTTACTAGGGGGTCCATCCCCTGCACCAACTGTGGTCGGGGAGGACACACCGCGGCTAGGTGCTGGGGATGGCCTCCTAGGGGAGAGGACGACAGGTCCCGCACTGGGGATTCCCTCCAGGTGAGTAGGCGCCCCACTCACCCAGAGCTCTCTGTTGCACATTTTTGTATGCCTGTGCGTTTTCCACTGGTAGCACCTCATTCCCAGCATAAGGCGCTGGTAGATTCAGGCGCGGCTGGGAATTTTATTGATAAAAAGTTTTGTTTAGCTTTAGGGATTCCCCTCCTTCCTGTTGATGTTCCTTTCCCCGTTCATGCCCTAGATAGCCGTCCGTTGGGTACGGGCTTGATCAGGGAGGTCACTGCGCCACTTAGGATGTGTGCGCAGGGGGGTCATCAGGAGATGATTCAGCTATTTCTGATTGACTCTCCTGCGTATCCGGTGGTGCTGGGCATGCCCTGGTTGAGTACCCATAACCCATCCATTTCGTGGCAGGAGAGGGCTCTGATGGAGTGGTCTGCTCAGTGTGTGGGTAGATGTTTGGGCGTTTCCGTAGGGGCTACCTCGGTGGAGAGTCCAAACCAGGTGCCCGCGTTGCACGTTCCCCCTGAGTATGGGGATTTGGCTATTGCGTTTAGTAAGGCGAGGGCGACGCAGTTGCCGCCCCATAGGCAGGAGATTGTGCGATAGACCTCCAGGCAGGAGCTGCGCTCCCACGGAGCCATGTGTATCCTCTGTCTCAAGAGGAGAAGAAAGCTATGGAGACTTACATAGACGAATCTCTGAGACAAGGATACATACGGCCTTCCACTTCCCCTGCGTCCTCGAGTTTCTTTTTGTGAAGAAAAAGGATGGTGGTTTGCGCCCGTGCATCGATTACCGTGGTCTCAATCAGATTACGGTGAAGTACAGTTATCCACTCCCGCTGATTGCGACCATGACTGAGTCGTTGCATGGGGCGCGTTTCTTCACTAAATTAGATCTCAGGAGCGCGTACAACTTGGTGCGCATCAGGGAGGGCGATGAATGGAAGACAGCCTTTAGTACCACCTCGGGCCATTACGAGTATCTGGTCATGCCATACGGGTTGATGAACGCTCCGTCAGTCTTCCAATCATTCGTGGATGAGATCTTCAGGGACATGCAGGGGCAGGGGGTGGTTGTGTACATTGATGACATTCTCGTGTACTCGCCTACCCGTGTCGAGCATGTGGCCCTGGTGCGTAGAGTGTTGCGGAGGCTGGTGGAGCACGACCTGTATGTGAAGGCAGAGAAGTGTCTGTTTTTCCAGGAGTCGGTCTCCTTTTTGGGGTATCAGTTGTCTGCGTCAGGGGTGAAGATGGAGGTAGACCGGGTGTCGGCCGTGCGTAATTGGCAAACACCAACCACTGTGAAGGAGGTGCAGCAGTTTTTGGGGTTTGCAAATTACTACCGGAGGTTTATCCGGGGTTTTGGACAGGTGGCAGCTCCCATCACGTCTCTTTTGAAGGGGGGTCCGGTGCGTCTGCAGTGGTCGGCCGAGGCGGACAGGGCGTTTGGGAGGCTGAAGGACCTGTTTACCTCGGCCCCGGTGCTGGCGCATCCGGATCCCTCTTTGCCGTTCCAGGTAGAGGTGGACGCGTCAGAGGCCGGTCTAGGAGCCGTGCTTTCACAACGATCTGGCGCGCCACCTAAACTCCGCCCCTGTGCCTTTTATTCTAAGAAGCTCAGTCCGGCGGAGCGGAACTATGACGTAGGGGACAGGGAGCTGTTAGCCGTGGTACAGGCCCTAAAGGTGTGGAGGCACTGGCTTGAGGGGGCTCAACACCCTTTCCTCATTTTGACGGACCACCGTAACCTGGAGTACATCCGGGCAGCGAGGAGGCTGAACCCTCGCCAGGCAAGATGGAATATGTTCTTGACCAGGTTTACTTTTAAGATCACGTACATCCCTGGGTCACAGAACGGTAAGGCAGATGCGCTGTCTCGGCGGTATGACACGGAGGAGAGGTCCGTGGAGCCCACTCCCATACTGCCGGAGTCGTGTCTGGTGGCACCGGTAGTGTGGGAGGTCGATGCTGAACTCGAGCGGGCGTTACGCACCGACCCTAGTCCACCACAGTGCCCGGAGGGTCGGAAGTACGTTCCGCTCGAGGTTCGTGATCGATTGATCTATTGGGCTCACACGTCACCCTCCTCTGGACATCCGGGTATCGGCCGGACAGTGCACTGTCTTAGTGCCAAGTACTGGTGGCCCACGTTGGCAAGGGATGTGAGGGTTTATGTTTCCTCCTGCTCGGTGTGCGCCCAGTGTAAGGCGCCTAGACATCTGCCTAGGGGTAAGTTACTACCCCTGCCCGTGCCACAACGACCATGGTCCCACCTCTCGGTGGATTTCCTTACTGACCTTCCTCCTTCACAGGGGAATACCACTATACTGGTCGTTGTGGACCGGTTTTCTAAGGCCTGTCGTTTGCTCCCCATGCCGGGCCTTCCTACCGCCCTGCAAACTGCCGAAGCCCTATTCACCCATGTGTTCCGGCACTACGGGGTACCCGAGGATATTGTGTCTGATCGGGGTCCCCAATTTACCTCCAGAGTCTGGAGGGCCTTTATGGAGCGGTTGGGGGTCTCGGTGAGCCTCACCTCGGGTTACCACCCGGAGAGTAATGGGCAGGTGGAACGTGTAAACCAGGATGTGGGCAGGTTTCTTGGAACATACTGCCAGGACCGGCCGGAGGAGTGGGCAAGGTACGTTCCCTGGGCCGAAATGGCCCAGAATTCCCTACGCCATTCCTCCACTAACCTAACCCCTTTCCAATGTGTGTTGGGTTACCAGCTGGTTCTGGCACCCTGGCAGCAGAGCCAGATCGAGGCTCCTGCGGTGGATGAGTGGGCGAGGCGCTCGGAGGAGACATGGAACGCTGCACACGTCCACCTGCAGCGGGCCCTCCGACGTCATAAGGCGAGCGCCGATCTCCACCGCAGTGAGGGACCGGTGTACGCACCTGGTGATCGAGTCTGGCTCTCTACCAGGAACCTGCCCCTCCGCCTGCCCTGTCGGAAACTGGGTCGGCGGTTTGTAGGGCCATTTAAAGTCCTGGGAAGGTTGAACGAGGTGTGTTATAAATTACAGCTACCTGTTGAATATAAAAGTATTAACCCCTCGTTCCATGTGTCCCTTCTGAGGCCGGTGGTAGCTGGCCCACTCCAAGACAGTGAGATCAGGGAGACTCCTCCGCCCCATTGGACATCGAGGGGCACCGGCGTATTCCGTGAGGTCCATCTTGGATTCGAGACGTCGGATGGGGGTCTCCAGTATCTAGTGGAGTGGGAGGGGTACGGTCCGGAGGAGCGGTGCTGGGTGCCGAGGAGAGACATTTTGGACCCGTCTCTCCTGACGGAGTTCCATCGTGGGCACCCGACGCACCCTGCTCTGCGTCCTCCGGGTCGTCCCCGAGGCCGGAGTCGGCGAACGTCTGGAGCCGTGCGTCAAGGGGGGGGTACTGTCACGGTTTCGGCCGAGGCTGCCTCTCTCCCTTGTTCGGGCAGGCTTCGGCGTTCGTTGTCTCCGGAATACTAGCTGCCACCGTTGTATGTTTCATGTTCGTTTGCTTTTGTCTGAGTGTTGTCACACCTGTTTTCATTTAGTGTCATTAGTGTCCTATTTAGTTCCCGTTGTGTTTGTCAGGTGTTGTGTATTATTGATTGTGTCAGACGTGTTTTCGCTCGGTTGAGCTTCTCTCCACTGCGCTGGAGTTTACGCACCTGTTTGTGCGCATTTTTGTTTCACTTTCGCCTTCGTGCGTATTTCGCCTTCGGGCAAGTGTTGTCCGTTTGCCGTGTTTTGGCTTAATACAAGTCTGTTGACTTATCCGTCTGCGTCCTGCGTTTGATTCCGCCACTGCACCTACAGCACGCCTTGACATCTGGCCCTTCATTGCTGTGTTAACAAACCTCCAGCTTCAACGCCATACAACACTCCTTCCGTAGCCTCCAACTGCTCTTAAACACTAGTAAAACTAAATGCATGCTCTTCAACCGAATGCTGCTTGCACCCGCCCACCCGACTAGAATCACTACTCTCGGCGGGTCTGACCTAGAGTATGTGGACAACTACAAATACCTAGGTGTCTGATTAGACTGTAAACTCTCCTTCCAGACTCACATTAAGCATCTCCAATCAAAAGTTAGATCTAGAATCGGCTTCCTATTTCGTAACAAAGCCTCCTTCACTCATGCTGCCAAACATGCCCTCGTAAAACTGATTATCCTACCGATCCTTGACTTCGGCGATGTCATTTACAAAATAGCCTCCAACACTCTACTCAGCAAATTGGATGTAGTGTATCACAGTGCCATCCGTTTTGTCACCAAAGCCCCATATGCTACCCACCATTGTGACCTGTACGCTCTTGTTGGCTGGCCCTCACTACATATTCGTCGCCAAACCCACTGGCTCCAGGTCATCTATAAATCACTGCTAGGCAAATCCCTGTCTTATTTTAGCTCACTGGTCACCATAGCAACACCCACCCGTAGTCTGCGCTCCAGCAGGTATATCTCACTGGTCATCCCCAAAGCCAACACCTCCTTTGGCCGCCATTCCTTCCAGTTCTCTGCTGCCAATGACTGGAACTAACTGCAAAAATCTCTGAAGCTGGAGACACTTATCTCCCTTACTAACTTTAGGCGTCAGTTGTCAGAGCAGCTTACCGATCACTGCACCTGTACACAGCCCATCTGTAATTAGTCCATCCAACTACCTCATCCCCATATTGTTATTTATTTTGCTAATTTGCACCCCAGTATCTCTATTTGCACATCATCTTTTGCACATATATCATTCCAGTGTTAATAAGAAATTGTAACCATTTTCCACTATGGCCTATTTATTGCCTTATGTCCATAATTTACTACATTTGCATACACTGTATATATATTTTCTGTTGTATTTTTGACTTTATGTTTTGTTTACCCCATATGTAACTCTGTGTTGTTGTTTTTATCACACTGCTTTGCTTTATCTTGGCCAGGTCGCAGTTGTAAATGAGAACTTGTTCTCAACTGGCTTACCTGGTTAAATAAAGGTGAAATAAAAAAATAAAAAATAAAAAATAAGAGGCGTGGCGACTTGCTTCTCCCAGCACCCCAGGCCCAGACAATCACGGCCACAACAAACATGGACGACGACATTACGGAGCGGGCCGCCACAAGGGAGTTGACAAAGGTTGTGGAAGACCAGGGTGATCGGACGGAGTGGATAACAGCTTATTTGCGAACTGATGGACCGTAATGGGAATACACTCAGCTGGTAAGCTAAACTCAAAGCTCGGCTAACGTTAGCTCTGCTAGAAA
Organism: Coregonus clupeaformis; assembly: GCF_020615455.1. NCBI lineage: Eukaryota > Metazoa > Chordata > Actinopteri > Salmoniformes > Salmonidae > Coregonus > Coregonus clupeaformis. The sequence continues at coordinate 44,067,359 of NC_059214.1, read as the reverse complement.
TCATACTATATATACTGACATAGACTGACCAGGTGAATTCAGGTGAAAGCTATGATCCCTTATTGATGTCAACTGTTAAATCCACCTGCTAAGCAAGATAGATACAGTTGAAGTCGGAAGTTTACATACATTTAGGTTGGAGTCATTAAAACTTGTTTTTCAACCGCTCCACAAATTTCTTGTTAACAAAGTATAGCTTTGTCAAGTCGGTTAGGACATCTACTTTGTGCATGACTGTCACACCCTGGCTCTGGGACTCATTATGTTGAGCCAGGGTGTGTTCATTCTATGTGTTCTGTTTCTATGTTGGGTGTTCTAGTTCGTCATTTTCTATGTTTGACTGAGTGACTCCCAATCAGAGGCAACGAGTGTCAGCTGTTTGCTGGTTGTCTCTGATTGGGAGCCATATTTAACTGTCTGTGTTTCACTTTGGGTTTGTGGGTTTTTGTTCCGTGTTCGGTCAGTGTCACCGTGGACTTCACGAGCCGTGTTTTGTTTTGTTTAGAAACTTTAACTAATTAAAGTCATGTTTGTTTCTCACGCTGCGCCTTGGTCTACTCATTACTACGACGATCGTGACAGAAAAACCCACCATACCAAGACCAAGCAGCGTGTCCAGGAGCAGGCAGCCTGGACGTGGGAGCAGATCTTGGACGGGCAGGGGTCCTGGACCTGGGAGAAAATCCTGGCCGGGATGGATCGCCGGCCATGGAGTGAGACGGTGGAGGCGCGCCGTAGAGAGGAGCTACGGCGTGATCAGGGTCGTCGTCGGACGGTCGTGAGGCAACCCCAGAAATTTTTTTAGGGGGGCACATGGCATGGACGACGGGGCTGACGGAGGAGAAAAGGGGGCGGATCCAGAAGGCCACCAGGCCAGGGGCACACCGCCCTGTACGTCCTGTGCGGATGCCTCACACAGAGTGTGTGAGGGTAGGCATTCAGCCAGGACGGGTGGTGGCCGCTATTCACTCCAGGCCTCCTATCTGTCTCCACAGCCCGGTTCGGCCTGTCCCTGCTCCACGCACCAAGCCTACGGTGTGCGTCGCCAGCCCAGTCAGGCCTGTCCCTGCTCCACGCACCAAGCCTACGGTGTGCGTCGCCAGCCCGGTCCGGCCTGTCCCTGCTTCACGCACCAAGCCTACGGTGTGCGTCGACAGCCCAGCCCGGCCTGTCCCTGCTCCACGCACCAAGCCTACGGTGTGCGTCGCCAGCCCGGCCTGTCCCTGCTCCACGCACCAAGCCTACGGTGTGCGTCGCCAGCCCGGTCCGGCCTGTCCCTGCTCCACGCACCAAGCCTACGGTGTGCGTCGACAGCCCAGCCCGGCCTGTCCCTGCTCCACGCACCAAGCCTACGGTGTGCGTCGACAGCCCAGCCCGGCCTGTCCCTGCTCCACGCACTAAACCTACGGTGCGCGTCGCCAGCCCGGTCCGGCCTGTTCCTTCCACCCGCACCAAGTCTACGGTGCGCGTCGCCAGCCCGACCCGGCCTGTTCCTGCCACCCGCACCAAGTCTACGGTGCGCGTCGCCAGCCCGACCCGGCCTATTCCTGCCACTCGCACCAAACCTACGGTGCGCGTCGCCAGCCCGGTCCGGCCTGTTCCTGCCACTCGCACTAAGCCAGGGGTGCGAGAAGTCAGCCTGGTAAGGCCCGTTCCTCCTCCACGCACCAAGCCAGGGGTGCAAGTCGACAGACTGGACCAGGGGCACTATGGGGGGTGTATTGGAGGGTGGTGGTCAAGGCCGGAGCCAGAACCGCCGCCGAGGAGGTATGCCCGCCCAGCCCTCCCCTATTTTGTTTAGTTGAGGCGCGGTCGCAGTCCGCGCCTTTAGGGGGGGGTACTGTCACACCCTGGCTCTGGGACTCATTATGTTGAGCCAGGGTGTGTTCATTCTATGTGTTCTGTTTCTATGTTGGGTGTTCTAGTTCCTCATTTTCTATGTTTGACTGAGTGACTCCCAATCAGAGGCAACGAGTGTCAGCTGTTTGCTGGTTGTCTCTGATTGGGAGCCATATTTAACTGTCTGTGTTTCACTTTGGGTTTGTGGGTTTTTGTTCCGTGTTCGGTCAGTGTCACCGTGGACTTCACGAGTCGTGTTTTGTTTTGTTTAGAAACTTTAACTAATTAAAGTCATCTTTGTTTCTCACGCTGCGCCTTGGTCTACTCATTACTACGACGATCGTGACAATGACACAAGTCATTTTTCCAACAATTGTTTACAGACAGATTATTTCACTTATAATTCACTGTATCACAATTCCAGTGGGTCAGAAGTTACACTAAGTTGACTGTGCCTTTAAACAGCTTGGAAAATTCCAGAAAATGATGTCATGGCTTTAGACGCTTCTGATAGGCTAATTGACATCATTTGAGTCAATTGGAGGTGTACCTATGGATGTATTTCAAGGCCTACCTTCAAACTCAGTGCCTCTTTGCTTGACATTGTGGGAAAATTAAAATAAATCAGCCAAGACCTCCACAAGTCTGGTTCATCCTTGGGAGCAATTTCAAAACGCCTGAAGGTACCACGTTCATCTGTACAAACAATAGTATGCAAGTATAAACACCATGGGACCACGCAGCCGTCATACCGCTCAGGAAAGAGACACATTCTGTCTCCTAGAGATGAACATACTTTGGTGCGAAAAGTGCAAATCAATCCCAGAACAACAGCAAAGGACCTTGTGAAGATACTGGAGGAAACAGGTACACAAGTATCTATATCCACAGTAAACAAGTCCTATATTGACATAACCTGAAAGGCCACTCAACAAGGAAGAAGCCACTGCTCCAAAACCGCCATAAAAAAGCCACACTACGGTTTGCAACTGCACATTTGAGAAATGTCCTCTGGTCTGATGAAACAAAAATAGAACTGTTTGGCCATAATGACCTGACTCAGTTATACCAGCTCTGTCAGGGGGAATAGGCCAAAATTCACCCAACTTATTATGGGAAGCTTGTGGAAGGCTACCCGAAACGTTTGACCTAAGTTAAACAATTTAAAGGCAATGCTACCAAATACTAATTGAGTGTATGTAAACTTCTGACCCACTGGGAATGTGATGCAAGAAATAAAAGCTGAAATAAATCATTCTCTCTACTATTATTCTGATATTTCACATTCTTAAAATAAAGTGGTGATCCTAACTGACCTAAAACAGGGAATTGTTACTAGGATTAAATGTCACGAATTGTGAAAAACTGAGTTTAAATGTATTTGGCTAAGGTGTATGTAAACTTCCGACTTCAACTGTATACAGTGGGGAAAAAAGTATTTAGTCAGCCACCAATTGTGCACGTTCTCCCACTTAAAAAGATGAGAGAGGCCTGTAATTTTCATCATAGGTACACGTCAACTATGACAGACAAATTGAGAAAAAAAAATCCAGAAAATCACATTGTAGGATTTTTTATGAATTTATTTGCAAATTATGGTGGAAAATAAGTATTTGGTCACCTACAAACAAGCAAGATTTCTGGCTCTCACAGACCTGTAACTTCTTCTTTAAGAGGCTCCTCTGTCCTCCACTCCTTACCTGTATTAATGGCACCTGTTTGAACTTGTTATCAGTATAAAAGACACCTGTCCACAACCTCAAACAGTCACACTCCAAACTCCACTATGGCCAAGACCAAAGAGCTGTCAAAGGACACCAGAAACAAAATTGTAGACCTGCACCAGGCTGGGAAGACTTAATCTACAATAGGTAAGCAGCTTGGTTTGAAGAAATCAACTGTGGGAGCAATTATTAGGAAATGGAAGACATACAAGACCACTGATAATCTCCCTCGATCTGGGGCTTCACGCAAGATCTCACCCCGTGGGGTCAAAATGATCACAAGAACGGTGAGCAAAAATCCAAGAACCACACGGGGGGACCTAGTGAATGACCTGCAGAGAGCTGGGACCAAAGTAACAAAGCCTACCATCAGTAACACACTACGCCGCCAGGGACTCAAATCCTGCAGTGCGAGACGTGTCCCCCTGCTTAAGCCAGTACATGTCCAGGCCCATCTGAAGTTTGCTAGAGTGCATTTGAATGATCCAGAAGAGGATTGGGAGAATGTCATATGGTCAGATGAAACCAAAATATAACTTTTTGGTAAAAACTCAACTCGTCGTGTTTGGAGGACAAAGAATGCTGAGTTGCATCCAAAGAACACCATACCTACTGTGAAGCATGGGGGTGGAAACATCATGCTTTGGGGCTGTTTTTCTGCAAAGGGACCAGGACGACTGATCCGTGTAAAGGAAAGAATGAATGGGGCCATGTATCGTCAGATTTTGAGTGAAAACCTCCTTCCATCAGCAAGGGCATTGAAGATGAAACGTGGCTGGGTCTTTAAGCATGACAATGATCCCAAACACACCGCCCGGGCAACGAAGGAGTGGCTTCGTAAGAAGCATTTCAAGGTCCTGGAGTGGCCTAGCCAGTCTCCAGATCTCAACCTTATAGAAAATCTTTGGAGGGAGTTGAAAGTCTGTGTTGCCCAGCGATAGCCCCAAAACATCACTGCTCTAGAGGAGATCTGCATGGAGGAATGGGCCAAAATACCCTAGCAACAGTGTGTGAAAACCTTGTGAAGACTTACAGAAAACGTTTGACCTGTGTCATTGCCAACAAAGGGTATATAACAAAGTATTGAGAAACTTTTGTTATTGACCAAATACTTATTTTCCACCATAATTTGCAAATAAATTCATAAAAAATCCTACAATGTGATTTTCTGGATTTTTTTTTCTCATTTTGTCTGTCATAGTTGACGTGTACCTATGATGAAAATTACAGGCCTCTCTCATCTTTTTAAGTGGGAGAACTTGCACAATTGGTGGCTGACTAAATACTTTTTTCCCCCACTGTATACACTGAGTGTACAAAACATATTGAGTTGCACCCACTTTTGCCCTCAGAACAGCCTCAATTCGTCAGGGCATGGACTCTACAAGGTGGGGAAAGCGTTCCACAGGGATGCTGGCCCAGGTTGACTCTAATGCTTCCCACAGTTGGGTCAAGTTGGCTGGATGTCCTTTGGGTAGCGGACCATTCTTGATACACACTGGAAACTGTTGAGTGTGAAAAACCCAGAAGCGTTGCAGTTCTTGACACACTCAAACTGGTGCGCCTGGCACCTTCTACCATACCACGTTCAAAGGCACTTAAATATTTTGTCTTGCCCATTCACCCTCTGAATGGCACACATACACAATCCATGTCTCAATTGTCTCAAGGCTTAAAAATCCTTCTTTAACCTTGTCTCCTCCTCTTCATCTACACTTTTTGAAATGGAGACATCAATAAGGGATCATAGCTTTCATCTGGATTCACCTGGTCAGTCTATGTCATGTAAAAAGCAGGTGTTCCTAATGTTTTGTGATTTTTTTTCGAAATTGAGTTGACATAGCCTTGTTCTGTTCAATGTTTTCTACCTACATAGTACTCTAAATACCCCAATTCAAACAGGAGGAAAACTGCTGCAACCAATTTTCAAAATTGCACCTTGTGTATTCTAACTCTCAAAAGTAAATTGAGACCCTGACATAGGTCCCCAATTGATTTATTTATTTTTCAATAAATAAACGAGGTCCGGAGCTCGATGTCCTGATACTGTGTGTAACTACGGCCCTGCTTGAGCCAATACCTGGGCAAAACCATTGCCTCAAAATGTAGGGGTGTACCACGGGAAAAGAAGAGCCCGCTTCTCGAGCAACAGCAGGTGATTACTCTCACGTCTGCAGGCAGAGCTCCGAGAAGTGGCACCAAACACAAGACATAAACAAATACTGGAAATGAATCCACGAAGAGAAGGTAAATAAATTCACTGGAGTTACAAAGATAACTGGGTAACTTGCTAGCAGTAAGGTAAGAGGAGTATTAAATCTACCACAACCTCACCAGTTACACCGAGAGTTACCCTTATCTGGCCTAGGAACTGTGCTTAGAAGCCAGGGTTTCACAAACCAGGGGTCACGACCCCATGTGGGGTCGCCTGATTTGAAAATGGGGAGAAAATAGAAAATCTGTGTTTGGTTCATAGAACCGGGGTAACGTCAGTAACCTCTACTAGCCGCTACAGGAGGTTGTAATGAACAGAGCGGTTTCTTTTTTCTTCCTACAATTGTGGCTCTATCTTTTGAATGGTTTAAGATAAACTATTATGACCCCATCACTGAAAGATAAGACTCTCAGGAACACGTATGCAGTGATTGCTGTCAGAACTGAGCGGACAACACTAGGCACAAAGTCAGACTGGGGGAAAAAGTACATCATACAACACCTGATGTTTTTCTGATCTTCTGAACTTCGCAATACCTTTCTGAAGCATTTCAGTCACTTCAGATTGAAATACTGTAAAATAAAATACTGTCAGACTGATTTGTAACAGACTGTCTTGGCCCAAATTAAAAAAGTTAACATTGGCAGTTGATTACATAACTTTTACATGGTGGGGTCACTAAATAATTTTGATATCAAAATGGGGTAGCGGGCCCAATAATTTGGGAACACCTGTTATAAGCAATCAACATCATAACTATAATTAAATGAAACAATTAAAACATCATACATTTTAACAATTAAAACAGAAGCAATGTACCTACAATTGAAGTCGGAAGTTTACATACACCTTAGCCAAATACATTTAAACTCAGTTTTTCACAATTCGTGACATTTAATCCTAGTAACAATTCCCTGTCTGAGGTCAGTTAGGATCACCACTTTATTTTAAGAATGTGAAATATCAGAATAATTGTAGAGAGAATGATTTATTTCAGCTTTTATTTATTGCATCACATTCCCAGTGGGTCAGAAGTTTACATACACTCAATTAGTATTTGGTAGCATTGCCTTGAAATTGTTTAACTTCGGTCAAACGTTTCGGGTAGCCTTCCACAAGCTTCCCACAATAAGTTGGGTGAATTTTGGCCCATTCCTCCTGACAGAGCTGGTGTAACTGAGTCAGGTTTGTAGGCCTCCTTGCTCGCACATGCTTTTTCAGTTCTGCCCACACATTTTCTATACGATTGAGGTCAGGGCATTGTGATGGCCACTCCAATACCTTGACTTTGTTGTCCTTAAGCCATTTTGCCACAACTATGGAAGTATGCTTGGGGTCATTGTCCATTTGCGACCAAGCTTTAACTTCCTGACTGATGTCTTGAGATGTTGCTTCAATATATCCACATAATTTTCCTTCCTCATGATGCCATCTATTTTGTGAAGTGCACCAGTCCCTCCTGCAGCAAAGCACCCCCACAGCATGATGCTGCCATCCCGTGCTTCACGGTTGGGATGGTATTCTTCGGCTTGCAAGCAACCCCCTTTTTCCTCCAAACATAATGATGGTCATTATGGCCAAACATTCTATCAGACCAGAGGACATTTCTCCAAATGGTATGATCTTTGTCCCCATGTGCAGTTGCAAACCGTAGTCTGGCTTTTTTATGGCGGTTTTGGAGTAGTGGCTTCTTCCTTGCTGAGCGGCCTTTCAGGTTATGTCGATATAGGACTTGTTTTACTGTGGATATAGATACTTTTGTACCTGTTTCTGCCAGCATCTTCACAAGGTCCTTTGCTGTTGGTCTAGGATTGATTTGCACTTTTCACACCAAAGTACGCTCATCTCTAGGAGACAGAACGCGTCTCCTTCCTGAGCGGTATGACAGCTGCGTGGTCCCATGGTGTTTATACTTGCGTACTATTGTTTGTACAGATGAACGTGGTACCTTCAGGCATTTGGAAATTGCTCCCAATGATGAACCAGACTTGTGGAGGTCTACCATTTTGAGTTTTAATGACTCCAACCTAAGTGTATGTAAACTTCCGACTTCAGCTGTACATTAAAGACAGACCAAGAACAATAACATATTTTAATAATGAAAATGTGATGATGCAATTCTACAGAGATTATTACAGAGTTACAGGCCAGAGTAATCAAGCACAGTCAGTGCAATGTATGTGTCAAGGGGTGCTGAAGGTGGGTGTGGTGCATGAATCAAGCGCAGGACGCAGAAGCTCAGTCCAAAAGACTTTAGTGCAATATTCACGTAGAAAATAAGCACAATAAGCCCAAAGGCGAAATAACGGCGCACACAGGCGTCAAACAAACGGCGCACTAACATGTGCGAAAAACCTCTCCAAAACACTGGAGGGAAGTACGTAGCTCCAACACAAAACAGAAGAGCAATCACACACAAAGACAAACACACACAACGAGAACTAAATAGGACACTAACGAGGACTAACAAGACACAGGTGTACAACATCAAGACAAAACCAAACGAACATGAAACATAGATTGGTGGCAGCTAGTACTCCGGGGACGACGACCGCCGAAGCCTGCCCGAACCAGGAGGAGGAGCAGCCTCGGCCGAAACCGTGACAGTACCCCCCCCTTGACGCGCGGCCCCAGCCGTGCGCCGACCCCGGCCTCAGGGACGACCAGGAGGACGCGGAGCAGGGCGCGCGGGATGGCCCCGGTGGAACTCCGACAGGAGAGATGGGTCTAGGATGTCCCTCCGCGTCACCCAGCACCGCTCCTCCGGGCCGTACCCCTCCCACTCCACGAGATACTGGAGACCCCCCATCCGGCGTCTTGAGTCCAAGATGGACCGAACGGTGTATGCCGGAGCCCCCTCGATGTCCAGTGGGGGCGGAGGAGTCTCCCCTATCTCATTGTCCTGGAGTGGACCAGCTACCACCGGCCTGAGAAGAGACACATGGAACGAGGGGTTAATATTCTTATACTCAACAGGTAGATGTAACCTATAACACACCTCGTTCAATCTTCTCAGGACTTTAAAGGGCCCCCAAACCGCCGACCCAGCTTCCGGCAGGGCAGGCGGAGGGGTAGGTTTCTGGTATAGAGCCAGACTCGATCTCCGGGTGCGTACACCAGCCCCTCACTGCGGTGGAGATCGGCGCTCGCCTTGTGACGAAGGACGGCCCGCTGCAGGTGGACGTGGGCAGCGTTCCACGTCTCTTCCGAGCGCCTCATCCAATCATCCACCGCATGGGCCTCGATCTGGCTCTGCTGCCAAGGTGCCAGAACCGGCTGGTAACCTAACACACATTGGAAGGGGGTTAGGTTGGTAGAGGAGTGGCGGAGAGAGTTCTGGGCCATCTCGGCCCAGGGAATGTACCGTGCCCACTCCTCCGGCCGGCCCTGGCAATACGACCTCAGAAACCTACCCACATCCTGGTTGACACGTTCTACCTGCCCGTTACTCTCCGGGTGGTACCCTGAGGTAAGGCTAACCGAGACCACCAACCGCTCCATGAACGCTCTCCAAACACGGGAGGTAAACTGGGGGCCTCGATCAGACACTATATCCTCGGGTACCCCGTAATGCCGGAAGACGTGGGTAAATAGGGCCTCAGCGGTCTGTAGGGCAGTAGGAAGACCCGACATAGGGAGAAGACGACAGGCCTTAGAGAACCGGTCCACAACGACCAGGATGGTGGTATTCCCCTGAGAGAGGGGAAGGTCTGTCACAAAATCCACCGAGAGGTGGGACCATGGTCATTGTGGAACGGGCAGGGGTTGTAACTTACCCCTGGGCAGATGTCGGGGCGCCTTACACTGGGCGCACACCGAGCAGGAGAAGACATAAACCCTCACATCCCTAGCCAAAGTGGGCCACCAGTATTTAGTGCTAAGGCAATGCACTGTCCGGCCAATACCCGGATGTCCAGAGGAGGGTGACGTGTGAGCCCAGTAAATGAGTCGATCCCGAATCTCGAGCGGAACGTACTTCCGACCCTCAGGACACTGTGGAGGGCTGGGGTCGGTATGCAACGCTCGCTCGATTTCGGCATCGACCTCCCACACCACCGGTGCCACAAGGCAAGACTCCGGTAGTATGGGAGTAGGCTCAACGGACCTCTCCTCCGTGTCATACCGCCGGGACAGTGCATCTGCCTTACCATTCTGGGACCCAGGGATGTACGTGATTTTAAATACGAACCTGGTGAGAAACATACTCCATCGAGCCTGGCGAGGGTTCAGTCTCCTCGCTGCCCGGATGTACTCCAGGTTCCGATGGTCAGTCAAAATGAGGAAAGGGTGTTGAGCCCCCTCAAGCCAATGCCTCCACACATTAAGGGCTTGAACTACAGCTAACAGCTCCCTGTCCCCAACGTCATAGTTACGCTCCGCCGGGCTGAGCTTTTTTGAGTAAAAGGCACAGGGGCGGAGTTTAGGTGGCGTGCCGGACCGTTGAGAGAGAACGGCCCCTATACCAGCCTCAGACGCGTCTACCTCAACCTGAAAGGGTAATGCGGGATCCGGATGCGCCAGCACCGGAGCCGACGTAAACAGGTCCTTCAGTCTCCTAAAGGCCCTGTCCGCATCAGCTGACCACTGCAGGCGCACCGGACCCCTTTCAGAAGGGACGTGATGGGAGCTGCCACCTGTCCAAAACCCCGGATAAACCTCCGGTAGTAATTCACAAAGCCCAAGAACTGCTGCACCTCTTTTACAGTGGTTGGAGTTTGCCAATTACGCACAGCGGACACACGATCCACCTCCATTCTCACCCCTGACGCGGACAACCGATAACCCAAAAAGGAGACCGACTCCTGGAAAAACAGACATTTCTCTGCCTTGACATATAGGTCGTGCTCCAACAGCCTCCTCAATACACGACGCACCAGGGTTATATGCTCGGCTCGGGTAGACGAGTACACCAGAATGTCATCAATGTACACGACCACCCCTTGTCCCTGCATATCCCGGAAAATGTCATCTACGAAGGATTGGAAGACTGATGGAGCATTCATCAACCCATATGGCATGACGAGATATTCGAAATGACCTGACGTGGTACTAAACGCTGTCTTCCATTCGTCGCCCTCCTAATGCGCACCAAGTTATACGCGCTCCTGAGATCCAATTTTGTGAAAAACCGCGCTCCATGCAATGACTCTGTCATGGTCGCAATCAGAGGGAGTGGATAACTGTATTTCACAGTAATCTGATTGAGACCACGGTAATCAATGCACAGGCGCAACCCTCCATCTTTCTTCTTCACAAAAAAGAAGCTCGAGGAGGCGGGAGAAGTGGAGGGCCGAATGTATCCCTGTCTCAAAGATTCGGCTATGTAAGTCTCCATAGCTTTTCTCTCCTCTTGAGACAAAGGATACACGTGGCTCCGTGGGAGCGCTGCTCCTGCCTGGAGATCAATCGCACAATCCCCCTGTCTATGAGGAGGCAACTGCGTCGCCCTAGTTTTACTAAACACGAGAGCTAAATCCCCATATTCAGGCGGAATGTGCAGTGCGGGCACTTGGTTTGGACTTTCCACCGAAGTCGCCCCCACGGAAACACCCAGACATCGCCCCTCGCACTGAGCAGACCACCCATCGAGAGCCCTCTGTTGCCACGAAATAGCAGGGTTATGGGTGCTTAACCAGGGAATTCCCAGCACCACTGGGTACGCAGGAGAGTCGATCAGATACAGCTGTATAGTCTCTTCATGACCCCCCTGCGCACACATCCTAAGTGGTGCTGTGATCTCCTAATCAACCCCAACCCCAACGGGCGGCTATCTAAGGCATGAACGGGAAAAGGTTTGTCAACAGGTAGGAGAGGGATCCCTAAATCTAAACAAAACTTCCGATCAACAAAATTCCCAGCTGCGCCTGAATCTACTAGCGCCTTATGCTGGGAATGAGGTGCAACCTGTGGAAAACACACAGGTATACAAAAGTGCGCAACAGAAAGCTCTGGGTAAGTGGGACGTCTACTCACCTGGGAGGCCCCCCAGTGCGTGGCCTGTTGTCTTCTCCCCCGGAGAACCCTCCCCAGCACCTGGCCGCAGTGTGCCCTCCACGACCGCACTTGGTGCAGGAGACAGGCCCCCTCGGGCTCCTCCTCCTCCTTTCTCTAGCGCCGGCACCCCGAGCTCCATAGGGCTCGGCTCGGAGGTGCCGGAGGGCGGAATGGACGGACCCCCCTCGGGACGTCCACGGGTGGCCAGCAGGGTGTCCAGACGGATGGACATATCGACCAACTGGTCGAAGGTGAGATGGGTATCCCTGCAGGCCAACTCACGTTGAACGTCCTCCCGTAGGCTACATCGAAAATGGTCGATGAGGGCCCGTTCATTCCACCCTGCGTCCGCCGCTAGAGTCCAGAACTCTAGAGCAAACGCCTGTGCGCTCCTCCTCCCCTGTCTCAGGTGGACTAGACGCTCCCCGTAGGAGATGGTGTTGGCGTCCATCTTCCTCCACTCGGCGTTAGCCCACTCCAACGCCTTGCCCGTGAGACAGGAGATGAGGGCGGAAACGCTCTCGTGTCCCGAGGGCACCGGGTGTACAGTGGCCAGGTAGAGCTCCACCTGCAGGAGGAACCCCTGACACCCGGCAGCTGTTCCGTCATACGCCCTCGGGAGCGAGAGCCGAATCCCCCTGGGTTCCGGACCTGGGACTGGTGGACCGGCCGATGGGGTTGGCAGGGTAGGTGGAGGTGTGGGTACCCCGCTGGCCTCCCATCGGTGCAGGGTGTTGATGACGTCCTGTAGAGCGGTCCCCAGTTGTCGTATCTGGTCATCTTGGCCGCGAACATGCTCCTCGAGCGACTCAGGCATAACTGCAGATCCTGCTGATTCCATTTTGGTGTGTGATTCTGTCAAGGGGTGCTGAAGGTGGGTGTGGTGCATGAATCAAGCGCAGGACGCAGAAGCTCAGTCCAAAAGACTTTAGTGCAATATTCACGTAGAAAATAAGCACAATAAGCCCGAAGGCGAAATAACGGCGCACACAGGCGTCAAACAAATGGCGCACTAACATGTGCGAAAAACCTCTCCAAAACACTGGAGGGAAGTACGTAGCTCCAACACAAAACAGAAGAGCAATCACACACAAAGACAAACACACACAACGAGAACTAAATAGGACACTAACGAGGACTAACAAGACACAGGTGTACAACATCAAGACAAAACCAAACGAACATGAAACATAGATCGGTGGCAGCTAGTACTCCGGGGACGACGACCGCCGAAGCCTGCCCGAACCAGGAGGAGGAGCAGCCTCGGCCGAAACCGTGACAGTATGTTAGTGATTTTAGATTCAGGTCACATCATGTGACACTCTGGCTCCGGGACTTTTGTATTTGAGCCAGGGTGTATTTGTTTTGTTGGGTTTTGTTGTGGGGTTTTGGTGTATAGGGTGTATTCGTTTGGTTGTGTTTTGGGTGAGTAATTGTAGTGTCGTGTGACTCCCAATCGGAGGTAACGAGTGTCAGCTGTCGGCTCGTTATCTCTGATTGGGAGCCATATTTAAACTGTTTGTGTTCTCATGAGGGTTGTGGGTTTTTGTTCCGTATTCAGTATTTGTAACTGTGGACTTCACTAGCCGTCTTTGTTTATTGTTTTTGTCGTTCGTGTCTTTACTCTAATAAAGTCATGTTCACTCAACGCGCTGCGCTTTGGTCTGCTCCTTTTGAAGACGGCCGTGACAGAAAAACCCACCTTAAAAGGACCAAGCAGCGTGTCAAGCGGCAACAGGACCCAGCTCCAAAGGCTTCCTGGACATGGGAGGAGATTTTGGACGGAAAGGGGTCCTGGACTTGGAAGGAGATCCTGGATGGGATGGATCGCCGTCCATGGAGCGAAACGGTGGAGAGGCGACGGCGAGAGGAGCAACGGCGTCAGCAGGGCCATCGTCGGAAGGACGAGAGGCAACCCCAAAAAGTTTTTGGGGGGGGGCACATGGCTTGGGCGGCTGGGCAGCAGGAGGCTGCCACAGGGCTGACGGAGGCAGAGAAGGGGCGAATTCAAGAGGCAACCAGGTTACGGGGGTCACTGGTCAAAGTAGGGAAAGGAGATGTAGGGGCACGGCGAGTGGTACTGGGGTGTATTACCAGTCCGGTCCGGCCCGTTCCAGTTCCCGGGGTAGAGCCAGTGGTGTGTGCCTCCAGTACGGTCCGGCCTGTTACGACCCCCTCGCACCAAGGATACGGTGCGCTGCGCCAGCCCGGCCCGGCCTGTTCCGGCCACTCGCACCAGGGATACGGTGCGCCGCCAGCCCAGCCCGGCCTGTTCCGGCCACTCGCACCAGGGATACGGTGCGCTTCGCCAGCCCAGCCCTGCCTGTTCCGGCCACTCGCACCAGGGATACGGTGCGCTTCGCCAGCCCGGCCCGGCCTGTTCCGGCCACTCGCACCAGGGATACGGTGCGCGTCGCCAGCCCTTTCCCACCAGTGCCTACACCACGCACCAAGCCTCCTGTGTGTCCCCCGAGTCCTGTGCGTCCTGTTGCTGCTCTCCGCACTAGGCCTTATGTGCGTCCCCAGGGTCCAGCATGCCCTGTTCCTGCTCTCCGCACTAGGCCTTATGTGCGTCCCCAGGGTCCAGCATGCCCTGTTGCTTCTCCCCGCACTAGCCCTGAGATGCGTGTCCTCAGCCCGGTACCTCCAGTTCCGGCACCACGCACCAGGCCTACGGTGCGCCTCAGACGGCCAGAGTCTGCCGTCTGCCCAACGGGGCCTGAACTGCCCGTCTGCCCTAAGGAGCTTGAAATGGCCATCTGGACTGAGCCTGCAAAGCCGCCAGTCTGCCATGAGCCTTCAGAGCCGTCCGCCAGACCGGAGCCGCTAGAGCCTTCCGCCAGACAGGATCAGCCAGAGCCTTCCGCCAGACAGGATCAGCCAGAGCCTTCCGCCAGCCATGAGCAGCCAGATCCGTCCGCCAGCCATGAGCAGCCAGATCCGTCAGCCAGCCATGAGCAGCCAGATCCGTCGGCCAGCCGCGAGCAGCCAGATCCGTCAGCCAGCCATGAGCAGCCAGATCCGTCAGCCAGCCATGAGCAGCCAGATCCTTCAGCCAGCCATGAGCCGTCCAGCCAGGATCCGCCAGAGCCGTCCAGCCAGGATCCGCCAGAGCCAGCCAGCCTGGATCCGCCATTGAGTCCGGTGCTGTCCCTTAGCCCGGTGCTGCCCCTTAGTCCGGTGCTGCCCCTTAGTCCGGTGCTGCCCCTTAGTCCGGTGCCGCCCCTTAATCCAGTGGGGTTTAGTTGGGGGGTGGTCATGTGGAGGAGGCTAGGGAAGCGGGTGGTGACTAAGGTGGGGTGGGGACCACGACCAGGGCCAGAACCGCCACCGTGGACAGACGCCCACCCAGACCCTCCCCTAGACTGTATGCTGGTGCGCCCGGAGGTCGCACCTTTAGGGGGGGGTACTGTGACACTCTGGCTCCGGGACTTTTGTATTTGAGCCAGGGTGTATTTGTTTTGTTGGGTTTTGTTGTGGGGTTTTGGTGTATAGGGTGTATTCGTTTGGTTGTGTTTTGGGTGAGTAATTGTAGTGTCGTGTGACTCCCAATCGGAGGTAACGAGTGTCAGCTGTCGGCTCGTTATCTCTGATTGGGAGCCATATTTAAACTGTTTGTGTTCTCATGAGGGTTGTGGGTTTTTGTTCCGTATTCAGTATTTGTAACTGTGGACTTCACTAGCCGTCTTTGTTTATTGTTTTTGTCGTTCGTGTCTTTACTCTAATAAAGTCATGTTCACTCAACGCGCTGCGCTTTGGTCTGCTCCTTTTGAAGACGGCCGTGACACATCATGTGCTTACACTATAGGAGATGTCTATATGTGAAATGAATTTCATCCCCACAGTATGGATTCACCTCATGCGCCATTACATTAATTAAATATGTATACTGTGGTATACAGTACCAGTCAAAAGTTTGGAAACATCTACTCATTCAAGGGGTTTTCTTAACTTTTTACTATTTTCTACATTGTAGAATAATAGTGAAGACATCAAAACTATGAAATAACACATATGGAATCATGTAGTAACCAAAACAGTGTTAAACAAATCAAAATATATTTTATATTTGAGTTTCTTCAAAGTAGCCACCCTTTGCCTTGATGACAGCTTTGCACACTCTTGGAATTCTCTCAACCAGCTTCATGAGGTAGTCACCAGGAATGCTTGAAGGAGTTCCCACATATGCTGAGCACTTGTTGGCTGCTCTTCCCTCACTCTGCGGTCCAACTCATCCAAAATCATCTCTGTTGGGTTGAGGTCGGGTGATTGTGGAGGCCAGGTCATCTGATGCAGCACTCTCCTTCTTGGTCAAATAGCCCTTACACATCCTGGAGGTGTGTTTTGGGTCATTGTCCTGTTGAAAAATGATAGTCCCACTAAGCGCAAACCAGATCGGATGGCGTATCGCTGCAGAATGCTGTGGTAGCCATGCTGGTTAAGTATGCCTTGAATTCTAAATAAATCACCTACAGTGGCACCCCCACACATAAATCACCAGCAAGGCACCCCCACACCATCACACCTCCTCCTCCAAGCTTCACTGTGGGAACCACACATGCGGAGATAATCCGTTCACCAACTTTGCGTCTCACAAAGACACGGTGGTTGGAACCAAAAATCTCAAATTTGAACTCATCAGACCAAAGTACAGATTTCCACCGGTCTAATATCCATTGCTCGTGTTTCTTGGCTCAAGCAAGTCTCTTCTTCTTATTGGTGTCCTTTAGTAGTGGTTTCTTTGCAGCAATTCGACCATGAAGGCCTGATTCATGCAATCTCCTCTGAACAGTAGATGTTGAGATGTGTCTGTTACTTGAACTCTGTGAAGCATTTATTTGGGCTGCATCTGAGGTGCAGTTAATTGCCGATTTCTGAGGATGGTAACTCTAATGAACTTATCCTCTGCAGCAGAGGTAACTCTGGGTCTTCCTTTCCTGTGGCGGTCCTCATGAGAGCCAGTTTGATAATAGTGCTTGATGGTTTTTGCGACTGCACTTGAAGAAACTTTCAAAGTTCTTGAAAGGTTCCGGAATGACTGACCTTCATGTCTTAAAGTAATGATGGACTGTCGTTTCTCTTTGCTTATTTGAGCTGTTCTTGCCATAATATGGACTTGGTCTTTTACCAAATAGGGCTATCTTTTGTATACCACCCCTACCTTGTCACAACACAACTGATTTGGCTCAAACGCATTAAAAAGGAAAGAAATACCACAAATTAACTTTTAACAAGGCACACCTGTTAATTGAAATGCATTCCAGGTGACCACCTCATGAAGCTGGTTGAGAGAATGCCAATAGTGTGGAAAGCTGTCATCAAGGCAAAGGGTGGCTACCTTGAAAAATCTCAAATACAAAATATATTTTATTTGTTTAACACTTTTTTGGTTACTACATGATTCCATATGTGTTATTTCATAGTTTTGATGTCCTCACCATTATTCTACAATGTAGAAAATAAAGAAAGAAAACCCCTGGAATGAGTAGGTGTGTCCAAACCTTTGACAAGTACTGCATTTAATGAGCTACGTCCGTGTGGATGTGAAGGCTGTAGTGAACTGCTGAAGACTCTCTACGTCTTAACCAAAGACAAGATAACGCCTGTCAGATTAACACTATCCCCAAAGAATACTGAATCGTTAATTGTGAATACGCACATTATCTATCACGTTGGTCATGATGATGCAGATAGATCAAAGATTGTAGGAGAGTAAAGAGATGAAAAGATCATCTCAGACTGCACGTTTCTTTAGTTTACCACAAACATCCAGAAGGTTAGTTTGACATCTTGCGTCAAAGACTTTCATTGACATACGTAGACACATACACGTAGGCAGGCAGGGAAGCAGGTACACACGCACACACACACACACACACACACACACACACACACACACACACACACACACACACACACACACACACACACACACACACACACACACACACACACACACACACACACACACACACACACAGGTGACCTACAAGCAGTCAGGTAACCTACAAGCAGTCAGGTGACCTACAAGCAGCCAGGTGACCTACAAGCAGTCAGGTGTGGTCCTCTGTAGCTCAATTGGTAGAGCATGGCGCTTGTAATGCCAGGGTAGTGGGTTTGATCCCCGGGACCACCCATACGTAAAAATGTATGCACACATGACTGTAAGTCGCTTAGGATAAAAGCGTCTGCTAAATGGCATATTATATTATTATAGGTGACCTACAAGCAGCCAGGTGACCTGCAAGCAGTCAGGTGACCTACAAGCAGCCAGGTGACCTACAAGCAGCCAGGTGACCTACAAGCAGCCAGGTGACCTACAAGCAGCCAGGTGACCTACAAGAAGTCAGGTGACCTTCAAGTAGCCAGGTGACCTACAAGCAGTCAGGTGACCTACAAGCAGCCAGTGCCAACGGCATGTTTTAACAGCTGAAATACCTTCCTCACCCCCTCCTCACCCCCTCCTCACCCCCCACCATAAGGTCAAATATTCCCACTCTAGTTTTGTTTTGCTCCTCTCCCCTTGGGGATGGCGCATTGTGTGAGTGTGTTTGTGCGTGTGTGTGTGTGTGAGCGCACAATCAATCCGATTGAAGGTGAGAGCAGGAGGTCTGTGAAAAGCAGATAAACGAAGGAACGCCATTGGGAGAATAGAAATAGTTGTTGTTTGACTTGTTTCACTGTGAGAGGGGGAGGCAGGGGAGAGGGCGGTAGGGGGAGAGGGGGAGAGGGCGTCAGGGGAGAGGGGAGGGGGAGGCAGGGGAGAGGGCGGTAGGGGGAGAGGGGGAGAGGGGAGGGGGAGGCAGGGGAGAGGGCGTAGGGGGAGAGGGGGAGAGGGCGTTAGGGGAGAGGGGAGGGGGAGGCAGGGAGAGGGGGAAGACGGAGCCAGAGGAGAAAGCAGAGAGAAGGGAGAGGGAGCCAGAGGAGAAAGCAAAGAGAAGGGAGAGGGAGCCAGAGGAGAAAGCAGAGAGAAGGGAGAGTGACAGGGTAAGATATACCTGCACTAAAAGACAACCAGGCAGAAATCGATAATGAATCTTTAGCATGGCCAACTACATCAACATCCCCAGCATGGCCAACTAGACCAACAGATGTCGTGCTGTAGTCAAAGAAAGGTATCAAACCTATCTATTCAACTTTTAATATCACTTCAACTTTATATAGCAGGAGCTTAGCGAAACAGAGCTTATTTTGGTCCTTTGGTACCAATCAATAATGTCCATCAATTATCTAAAATGATCAGCTGTATAACATAAGATAGCAGAGTGAATCAAAGCTATGCATCATCAAATACAACCTGATGTACATTAATATTACATACAACATGTCCATAATACTACAGTATTCTGACTCCATCAGGCATAAAGCTGGTCTTCAAAAGCTTCCAGGCTGTGACTCCCTCCCTGGACATCCTGAGGATGAAGAGTCAGTCAGACCAAAGTGATCAACAGTCCGGTGTGGCTGAACGCTGACATCCTCCCTGGACCCAATGTCCCAGGGTTCTGGCCTTCCATCAATGGACCTCAGTGAGTAAAGAGCAATCTTAGCCTGGTCCCAGATCTGTATGTGCTGTAGATTACATTTAACATTTTAGTCATTTAGCAGACGCTCTTATCCAGAACGACTTACAGTTAGTGAGTGCATACATTTACTAATTGCACATACTGTACAGTCGTGGTCAAAAGCTTTGAGAATGACACAAGTATAGGTCTTCACAAAGTTCGCTACTTCAGTGTTATGAGATATTTTTGTCAGATGTTACTATGGTATACTGAAGTATAATTACAAGCATTCCATAAGTGTCAAAGGCTTTTATTGACAATTACATTAAGTTTATGTAAAGTGTCAATATTTGCAGTGTTGACCCTTTTTTTTCAAGACCTCTGCAATCCGCCCTGGCATGCTGTCAATTAACTTCTGGGCCAAATCCTGACTGATGGCAGCCCATTCTTGCATAATCAATGCTTGGAGATTGTCCGAATTTGTGGGGTTTTGTTTGTCCACCCGCTTCTTGAGGATCGACCACAAGTTCTCAATGGGATTAAGGTCTGGAGAGTTTCCTGGCCATGGACCCAAAATGTTGATGTTTTGTTCCCCGAGCCACTTAGTTATCACTTTTGCCTTATGGCAAGGTGCTCCATCATGCTGGAAAAGGCATTGTTCATCACCAAACTGTTCTTGGATGGTTGGGAGAAGTTGCTCTCAGAGGATGTGTTGGTACCATTCTTTATTCATGGCTGTGTTCTTAGGCAAAATTGTGAATGAGCCCACTCCCTTGGCTGAGAAGCAACCCCACACATGAATGGTCTCAGGATGCTTTACTGTTGGCATGACACAGGACTGATGGTAGCGCTCACCTTGTCTTCTCCGGACAAGCTTTTTTCCGGATGCCCCAAACAATCTGAAAGGGGATTCATCTGAGAAAATGACTTTACCCCAGTCCTCAGCAGTCCAATCCCTGTACCTTTTGCAGAATATCAGTCTGTCCCTGATGTTTTTCCTGGAGAGAAGTGGCTTCTTTGCTGACCTTCTTGACACCAGGCCATCCTCCAAAAGTATTCGCCTCACTGTGCGTGCAGATGCACTCACACCTGCCTGCTGCCATTCATGAGCAAGCTCTGCACTGGTGGTGCCCCGATCCCGCAGCTGAATCAACTTTAGGAGACGGTCCTGGCGATTGCTGGACATTCTTGGGCGCCCTGACGCCTTCTTCACAACAATTGAACCTCTCTCCTTGAAGTTCTTGATGATCCGATAAATGGTTGATTTAGGTGCAATCTTACCAGCAGCGATATCCTTGCCTGTGAGGCCCTTTTTGTGCAAAGCAATGATGACGGCATGTGTTTCCTTGCAGGTAACCATGGTTAACAGAGGAAGAACAATGATTTCAAGCACCACCCTCCTTTTAAAGCTTCCAGTCTGTTATTCTAACTCAATCAGCATGACAGAGTGATCTCCAGCGTCCTCGTCAACACTCTCACCTTTGTTAACGAGAGAATCACTGACATGATGGCAGCTGGTCCTTTTGTGGCAGGGCTGAAATGCAGTGGAAATGTTTTTTTGGGATCATGGCAAAGAGGGACATTGCAATTAATTGCAATTCATCTGATCACTCTTCATGACATTCTGGAGTATATGCAAATTGCCATCATAAAAACTGAGGCAGCAGACTTTGTGAAAATTAGTATTTGTGTCATTCTCAAAACTTTTGACCACGACTGTATGTCAGAGGCGGCTGGTGGGAGGAGCTATAGGAAGACCGGCTCATTGTAATGGCTGGAATGGAACATATGTTTGATGTGTTTGATACCGTTCCATTAATTCCATTCCAGCCATTACAATGAGACCGTCCTCCTATAGCTCCTCCCACCAGCCTCCTCTGCTGTGTGTCCATAACAATGTATCTTTGTCTGATCCTCAACTGTTTGTGCACTCATCCCATGTCTACAGGGGACATAGATATTATGAGATTTAGCAATACAGAGACTGTAGTGAAGTGATATTTATGTATATTATATATACCCGACATACAACCCATGGTAAGACAATTAATGCAATTCATATAAATCAATCAGATTTTATAAATCCCTTTTTACATCAGCAGATGTCACAAAGTGCTTACACAGAAACCCCAAAGAGCAAGCAATGCAGATGTAGAAGTACGGTGGCTAGGGAAAAACTCCCTAGAAAGGCAGGAACCTAGGAAGAAACCTAGAGAGGAACCAGGCTCTGAGGCGTGGCCAGTCCTCTTCTGGTTGTGCTGGGTGGAATATGAACAAAGTCTATTAAAATGTTCATCTGACTCCATAAAGATGATTTAGCAATATGCAAGCAGGACTATTGTTGAGCTATAAGAATAAACCATCAAGAAAGATCTGAGAATTGTCTATATCAACGGCAGATATTTAATATAATTATAAAATGGATAATTCACATACAAGGTATGAACATAAGTTACAAGGCTTTCATGATCTAGGCATGATCAGAGAGGGAGGGAGCGAGAGAAGTCATGGCTTGAAAGGTCATGCCCTAACAGTGGAGAGAGAGAAGTCATGGCTTGAAAGGTCATGCCCTAACAGTGGAGAGAGAGAAGTCATGGCTTGAAAGGTCATGCCCTAACAGTGGAGAGAGAGAAGTCATGCCTTGAAAGGCCATGCCCTAACAGTGGAGAGAGAGAAGTCATGGCTTGAAAGGTCATGCCCTAGCAGTGGAGAGAGAGAGACAGTGTAGGTACAATATCTCAACAGAGCAGGTCAGGAACAAACAGAAAATGAGGCAATGAATCTGAGGCCCTTTTATAACATCTGACTGTTTGGATTCAAAATCTGAGTTGTTGGCCATTAGAATACTGTTGAGTTAACTTCTAATCAGATATCAGACCTACCGGATGTTTAGACAACAGCAACACTTGCTTGCATCACAGAGATGTGACAAGAGGGGGTTGTTGAGATAATGCAGCATTCCTAAGACAACACAACGGAATCGTTGCATACAGTGTTGATAAAAGAGAGGCCAGATATTAAGAGCAAGTGCCCATTGTTCAGTCTGGGGTTTGAAGTAAGAAAGGCCCAATACGTTCCGTAACAATAAATGAGTCTCTAGTTATGACATATTTGCCCTACTTCTGTAACTACTCTAGCAAAACTCCACAGTCTGAACAGAACACAGTCTGAACAAAACACAGTCTGAACAGAACACAGGGAATTCAGAGCAGTGTCATAATCACTCAACTCATCGCTGACTTCTAATTGGGCTCCATCCTGACTTATCCTCAGAAAATAGCCAAAGTCATCTTTCTTTCTCTCTCTCTCTCTCTCTCTCTCTCTCTCTCTCTCTCTCTCTCTCTCTCTCTCTCTCTCTCTCTCTCTCTCTCTCTCTCTCTCTCTCTCTCTCTCTCTGTCTCTCTCTCTCTGTCTCTCTCTCTCTCAATTCAATTCAGTTCAATTCAAGGGGCTTTATTGGCATGGGAAACATATTACATTGCCAAAGCAAGTGAAATGGATAAACAAAAGTGAAAACAATAAATATTAACGGTAAATATTACACTCCCACAAGTTCCAAAAGAATAAAGACATTTCAAATGTCATATGATGTCTATATACAGTGTTGTAGCGATGTGCAAATAGTTAAAGTGCAAAAGGGAAAATAAATACGGGTTGTATTTACAATGGTGTTTGTTCTTCACTGGTTGCCCTTTTCTTGTGTCAACAGGTCACAAATCTTGCTAATGTGATTGCAAACTGTGGTATTTCACCCAATAGATATGGGAGCTTATCAAAATTGTATTTGTTTTCGAATTCTTTGTGGGTCTGTGTAATCTGAGGGAAATATGTATCTCTAATATGGTCATACATTTGGCAGGAGGTTAGGAAGTGCAGCTCAGTTTCCACCTCATTTTGTGGGCAGTGTGCACATAGCCTGTCTTCTCTTGAGAGCCAGGTCTGCCTATGGCAGGCAACCTTTCTCAATAGCAAGGCTATGCTCACTGACTCTGTACATAGTCAAAGCTTTCCTTAATTTTGGGTCAGCCACAGTGGTCAGGTATTCTGCCACTGTGTACTCTCTGTTTAGGGCCAAATAGCATTCTAGTTTGCTCAGTTTTTTTGCTAATTCTTTGATTTGGTTGGGTCTAATTGTGTTGCTGTCCTGGGGCTCGTGGGGTCTGTTTGTGTTTGTGAACAGAGCCCCAGGACCAGATTGCTTAGGGGACTCTTCTCCAGGTTCATCTCTCTGTAGGTGATGGCTTTGTTATGGAAGGTTTGGAAATCGCTTCCTTTTAGGTGGTTGTAGAATTTAAGGGCATGTTTCTGGATTTTGATAATTAGCGGGTATCGGCCTAATTCTGCTCTGCATGCATTATTTGGTGTTTTACGTTATACACAGAGGATATTTTTGCAGAATCCTGCATGTGGAGTCTCAATTAGTTTTTTGTCCCATTTAATGAATTATTGGTTGGTGAGTGGACCCCAGACCTCACATCCATAAAGGGCAATGGGTTCTATAACTGATTTATGTATTTTTAGCCAGATCCTAATTGGTATGTCAAATGTTATGTTCCTTTTGATGGCATAGAAGGCCCTTCTTTCCTTTCCGTTCACAGCTTTGTAGAAGTTACCTGTGGCGCTGATGTTTAGGCCGAGGTATGTATAGTTTTTTGTGTGCTCTAGGGCAACTGTGTCTAGATGGACTTTGTATTTGTAGTCCTGGCAACTGGACCTTCTTTGGAACACCATTATTTTTGTCTTACTGAGATTTACTGTCAGGGCCCAGGTCTGACAGAATCTGTGCAGAAGATCTAGGTGCTGCTGTAGGCTCTCTTTGGTTGGGGACAGAAGCACCAGATCATCATTAAACATTAGACATTTGACTTCAGATTCTAGTAGGGAGAGGCCGGGTGCTGCAGACTGTTCTAGTGCCCTCGCCAATTCGTTGATATATATCTTGAAAAGGGTGGGGCTCAAGCTGCATCCCGTCTCACCCCACGGCCCTGTGGAAAGAAATGTGTGTGTATTTTGCCCATTTTAACTTCACACTTGTTGTTTGTGTACATGGATTTTATAATGTTGTATGTTTTTCCCCCAACACCACTTTCCATCAATTTGTGTAGCAGACCCTCATGCCAAATTGAGTGAAAAGCTTTTTTGAAATCAACAAAGCATGAGAAGACTTTGCCTTTGTTTTGTTTTGTTTGTTTGTCAATTAGGGTGTGCGGGGTGTATATGTGGTCTGTCGTACGGTAATCTGGTAAAAAGCCAATTTCATATTTGCTCAGTACATTGTTTTCACTGAGGAAATGTACAAGTATGCTGTCAATGATAATGCAGAGGATTTTCCCACGGTTGCTGTTGACGCATATCCCACAGTAGTTATTGGGGTCAAATTTGTCTCCACTTTGGTGGATTGGGTTATCAGTCCTTGGTACCATCAACAACACATGAATTGTTGGGTTGGAGGGTTTGTATTTTGTCCTGTAGTTCATTCAATGAAATTAGAGAATCCAGTGGGTTCTGGTAGTCTTTCATAGCTGATTTTAAGATTCGTAATTGATCATGTATATGTTTTTGCTGTTTGTTCTTTGTTATAGATGGATAAGTGGTTCATCCACACATCTCCATTTTGGATAGATAACTATTCATGTTGTTGTTTGTTCAGTGTGTTCCAATTTTCCCAGAAGTGGTTAGATTCTATGGATTCTTCAAATACATTGAGCTGATTTCTGACATGCTGTTTCTAATTTTTTCGTATTTCTGTATTGTTTTAGTGATTCACGTAGACTCAGGTTTCTGGGTCTCTACAGTGAGGGAAAAAAGTATTTGATCCCCTGCTGATTTTGTACGTTTGCCCACTGACAAAGAAATGATCAGTCTATCATTTTAATGGTAGGTTTATTTGAACAGTGAGAGACAGAATAACAACAACAAAATCCAGAAAAAAGCATGTCAAAAATGTTATAAATTGATTTGCATTTTAATAAGGGAAATACGTATTTGACCCCTCTGCAAAACATGACTAAGTACTTGGTGGCAAAACCCTTGTTGGCAATCACAGAGGTCAGACGTTTCTTGTAGTTGGCCACCAGTTTTGCACACATCTCAGGAGGGATTTTGTCCCACTCCTCTTTGCAGATCTTCTCCAATTCATTAAGGTTTCGAGCCTGATAACTCGAACCTTCAGCTCCCTCCACAGATTTTCTATGGGATTAAGGTCTGGAGACTGGCTAGGCCACTCCAGGACCTTAATGTGCTTCTTCTTGAGCCACTCCTTTGTTGCCTTGGCCGTGTGTTTTGGGTCATTGTCATGCTGGAATACCCATCCACGACCCATTTTCAATGCCCTGGTTGAGGGAAGGAGGTTCTCACCCAAGATTTGATGGTACATGGCGCCGTCCATCGTCCCTTTGATGCGGTGAAGTTGTCCTGTCCCCTTAGCAGAAAAACACCCCCAAAGCATGATCTTTCCACCTCCGTGTTTGACGATGGGGATGGTGTTCTTGGGGTTATAGGCAGCATTCCTCCTCCTCACCTTTATTTAACCAGGTAAGCCAGTTGAGAACAAGTTCTCATTTACAACTGCGACCTGGCCAAGATAAAGCAAAGCAGTGCGATAAAAACAACAACACAGTTACATATGGGGTAAAGAAAACATAAAGTCAAAAATACAACAGAAAAAATACATACAGTGTGTGCGAATGTAGTAAATTATGGAAGTAAGGCAATAAATAGGCCATAGTGCAAAATAGTTACAATTTCTTATTAACACTGGAATGATAGATGTGCAAAAGATGATGTGCAAATAGAGATACTGGGGTGCAAATTAGCAAAATAAATAACAATATGGGGCTGAGGTAGTTGGATGGGCTAATTACAGATGGGCTGTGTACAGGTGCAGTGATCGGTAAGCTGCTCTGACAACTGATGCCTAAAGTTAGTGAGGGAGATGAGAGTCTCCAGCTTCAGATATTTTTGCAGTTCGTTCCAGTCATTGGCAGCAGAGAACTGGAAGGAATGGCGGCCAAAGGAGGTGTTGGCTTTGGGGATGACCAGTGAGATATACCTGCTGGAGCGCAGACTACGGGTGGGTGTTGCTATGGTGACCAGTGAGCTAAGATAAGACAGGGATTTGCCTAGCAGTGATTTATAGATGACCTGGAGCCAGTGGGTTTGGCGACGAATATGTAGTGAGGGCCAGCCAACAAGAGCGTACAGGTCACAATGGTGGGTAGTATATGGGGCTTTGGTGACAAAACGGATGCCACTGTGATAGACTACATCCAATTTGCTGAGTAGAGTGTTGGAGGCTATTTTGTAAATGACATCGCCGAAGTCAAGGATCGGTAGGATAATCAGTTTTACGAGGGCATGTTTGGCAGCATGAGTGAAGGAGGCTTTGTTGCGAAATAGGAAGCCGATTCTAGATTTAATCTTGGATTGGAGATGCTTAATGTGAGTCTGGAAGGAGAGTTTACAGTCTAACCAGACACCTAGGTATTTGTAGTTGTCCACATACTCTAGGTCAGACCCGCCGAGAGTAGTGATTCTAGTCGGGTGGGCGGGTGCAAGCAGTGTTCAGTTGAAGAGCATGCATTTAGTTTTACTAGTGTTTAAGAGCAGTTGGAGGCTATGTAAGGAGTGTTGTATGGCGTTGAAGCTTGTTTGGAGGTTTGTTAACACAGTGTCCAATGAAGGGCCAGATGTATACAAAATGGTGTCGTCTGCATAGAGGTGGATCCGAGCGTCACCAGCAGCAAGAGCAACATCATTGATATACACAGAAAATAGAGTCGGCCCGAGAATTGAACCCTGTGGCACCCCCATAGAGACTGCCAGAGGTCCAGACAACAGGCCCTCCGATTTGACACATTGAACTCTATCTGAGAAGTAGTTGGTGAACCAGGCGAGGCAGTCATTTGAGAAACCAAGGCTATTTAGTCTGCCAATAAGAATGCGGTGGTTGACAGAGTCGAAAGCCTTGGCCAGGTCGATGAAGACGGCTGCGCAGTACTGTCTTTTATCGATTGTGGTTATAATATCGTTTAGGACCTTGAGCATGGCTGAGGTGCACCCATGACCAGCTCGGAAACCGGATTGCATAGCGGAGAAGATACGGTGGGATTCGAAATGGTTGGTGATCTGTTTGTTAACTTGGCATTCGAAAACTTTCGAAAGGCAGGGCAGGATGGATATAGGTCTGTAGGTTTGAAGAGGGGGATGACCGCGGCAGCTTTCCAATCTCTGGGGATCTCAGATGTTACGAAAGAGAGGTTGAACATGCTAGTAATAGGGGTTGCGACAATTTCGGTGGCTAATTTTAGAAAGAAAGGGTCCAGATTGTCTAGCCCAGCTGATTTGTAGGGGTCCAGATTTTTAAGCTCTTTCAGAACATCAGCTGTCTGAATATGTGTAAAGTAGAAGCGGGGGGTGGGGGGGCATGGGCAAGTTACAGCGGATGGTGCAGAGCTGGTGGCCAGGGTAGTGGTAGCCAGGTGGAAAGCATGGCCAGCCGTAGCAAAATGCTTATAGATTTATCGGTGGTGACAGTGTTTCCTAGCCTCAGTGCAGTGGGCAGTCGGGAGGAGGTACTCTTATTCTCCATGGACTTTACAGTGTCCCAAAACTTTTTGCAGTTAGTGCTACAGGATGCAAATTTCTGTTTGAAAAAGCTAGCCTTTGCTTTCCTAACTGATTGTGTATACTGGTTCCTGACTTCCCTGAAAATGTGCATATCGCGGGGGCTGTTCGATGCTAATGCAGTACGCCACAGGATGTTTTTGTGCTGGTCAAGGGCAGTCAAGTCTGAGGAGAACCAGGGGCTATATCTGTTCTTAGTTCTGAATTTTTTGAATGGGGCGTGCTTATTTAAGATTGAGAGGAAAGCAGTTTCAAATAACAACCAGGCATCCTCTACTGACGGAATGAGGTCAATATCCATCCAGGATACCCGGGCCAGGTCAATTAGAAAGGCCTGCTCTCTAAAGTGTTTTAGGGAGCGTTTGACAGTGATGAGGTGTGGTCGTTTGACCACGGACCCATTACGGACGCAGGCAATAAGGCAGTAAATATACTGTTTAGGCTTTCAACCTCCAAGTTTACACTTTCACTATTGCAGTGAAATGTTTTGTCCGGGAAGTTGTCTAAACGGGGTTGAATTTGTTGTTGCCTAATTGTTTTTTGGCTCGTTTCTATACTACTTTCCTTCCATCTATAGCATTTCTTAATATTGTGCAGCTCCTTTGGCTTTGATGCCTCATGAATGAGTATTGCTCTGTTCAGGTAGACTGTGATTTGCTTTGTTCTGATAGGTGTGTTAGTGGGCTGACTGTGAACGCTCTGAGAGACTCTGGGTTGAGGTCAGTGATAAAGTCATCTACAGTACTACTGCCAAGGGATGAGCTGTAGGTGTACCTACCATAGGAGTCTCCTCGAAGCCTACCATTGACTATGTACAGACCCAGCGTGCGACAGAGCTGCAGGAGTAGTGACCCATTTGTGTTGGTTGTTTTGTCATAGTTGTGTCTAGGGGGACATATTTGGGAGGGAATACTGTCACCTCCAGGTAGGTGTTTGTCCCCCTGTGTGCTGAGAGTGTCAGGTTCTTGTCCAGTTCTGGCATTTAGTTCGCCACAGAGTAGTACATGTCCCTGGGCCTGGAAATGGTTGATCTCCCCCTCTAGGATGGTGAAGCTGTCATCGTTAAAGTATGGGGATTCTACTGGGAGGATATAGGTAACACACAAGGACATTTTTCTCTGTTGAGATAATTTCCTCATTAATTTCTAGCGAGATGTAAAATTTTCTTGTTTTGACAAATGTAATAGTGGGTTAAGTCTGCTCTATACCAAATTAGCATACCCCCTGAGTCTCTTCCCTGTTTCACACCTGGTAGTTTGGTGGATGGGACTACCAGCTCTTTGTAACCTAGAGGGCAACCAGTGGGTCCGTCTCCTCTATATAATGTTTCTTGTAGGATGACAATGTCTGTATTTCAAATTTATTTGGTGATGTCTGGGTTCCTGCTCTGTAGGCCAAAGGCAGATGACCTCAGACCTTGTATATTCCAGGATGAGATAGTCAAAACTTTGTGTTCCACAGTGTCTAGTGTTGTTTTCGTGTGGTTTAGACCCAGAACTTTATAGTAGGTGTAAGCAGAACATGTTGAGCAGCTAATACATAGCTCTTAGGTTGCAGGATGGGCTGCAGGTGCATTAGTGGAGGTTGGGCCTTTTGCTCTGCTCACGGCCTGGGCATATGTGTGGCTGTCATGTTGAGGTCCTCGCTGCAGGGGCGGGGGGCATAGGGGGTGGGGGACAGAAGGGGCATAGGTCTGATCTGGGGGGGGGGCTATATAGGGTGTGGCCAGGGTTTGTTTGGGGGGGTCTCAGCTGGTTGGGGTGTCGCTGGTGAAGCTGTGGTCTGAGTGTAGGTCCTCTTGGCGTGGGTTCTCTCGATGCAGGTCCTTCGGGAGGGGGTCTTGCAGGTCTGGGAGGGTGTCTCACTGGTCTGGGCGGGGTGTCCGTTGCTCTGTTGCGCCTGTTTGAGGTGCTGGGGCTGCGGTTGAGGGTGACGTCCTTCAGGGTCCTGGCAAAAGTTGGGATTGCTGCCTTGTAGAGGTGGACCTGGTCGTAAAGGCTGTTCAAGTCCAGGGTGGAGTGGTGGGCCAGGTAGACATTAGGTTTTGAGGCACAGTCCCGGGAAATGCTTGCGTTCCCCCGCTGTATGGTAGCAGGGTGGAAGTATTTTCGTGGTAGCAGGGTTGAGATAACCACTTGTGCGTTGGGGAATGTAGAATAAGCTTTTTCTATCACTCCCTTGAGTGCTGTGGCCACCCTTTCCTGCTGTGTTCTCAGGTCATTTGTTCCCGTGTGAATTATAATGTGGCTGGGTGATCCTAGTTGGTCCTCAGACAGAAGGAGTTTAGACACTGTGTGTTTGGGGAAAAGTTTATTTTCTTGTATGTATTTCCCGTTTGAGTCCATAAGGAGTACAATCTGTGGCTTGTGTATGTCCTCAGTGGGTGTGGGGGGGTCGTCAGGAGGGCTATCAGGGTGGCTGATGGGGGGGATGCTCAGAGGGGTTGGAATCCCCTGGGCTTGGGGTTCTTCATTTGTTTGTCTTGCTGTGATGTCGAGGCTATGGTCAGGGTCTAGGGTGTACTGTTCTGGTTCGGTGTCGAGACTTTGGCCAGGATCTGAGGTGGGCTGTTCTGCTGGTTTCTCTGCGGGGGTGGCCAGCTCTCTAATGGGTTGTTCTCTGTCACCCGTCATAATTCTCACCTTCTTCTCCAGCACTCTGATCCTCTCCTCTAGTGCTCTGTTCTTCTCCTTCTCCTGCTCTTTCTCCTGTTGATGTTGTCTCACCACAGTCCAGAGTGCAGATATGTCTCTCTTCACCTCCAGCTCTCCAGGTCTAGTTAAGGGGGTGTTGTTGTGCTGGACTGTTGTCTGGGTCTGTGCTGACTGGAGTGTAATCACCTGCTGTTCCAGCTCCACCTGCCTTACCTCCAGCTGGGTGAATGTATCCTTCATTTTAATGAGGGAGTAGTACTCTGTGCTGGGAAGTTGACTTTCCGCTTGGGGTTGCTCGTCTGTGGGGTTATTTAATGAAGAGGTCTGGTCTGACCCGCTCGGGGTGTGGGCATCTTTCTCAAGGGAGAGCTTCTCCTGCTGAGCTATTTCTTTGATTATGTGAAAGTCCAGCTGGAGCTGTTTGGGGTTGCCCTGTATCAATACTGTTCCAGATTTATAGAGATTTATATTAGCTGACTCAGAGTCCTCACTGTCTAGTATCCTGAGTTTCCACCCATTGCTAACACGCCTCTTAACAGAGGGGTAGTGTGCTAATATAGCACTGTGCCATGCCAGGGGATGGTCTGTGTGGAAGATAAGGTTGCTTATGTTCCCATTTTTATAAAAGTCAGCAAAAAGTGTCTCTTGATTTCCCATAAGGAGCTTCATTTTGTACTATTTCCGTGTCTTATCATTCTTTACATACAGAGGGTACTGTATTTTAATTGCCTCTGAACAGCCGAAGGGTTCTTCTAAGGCCTATCCATTTTGGTTAGGGTAGACTGTGCGACTCTCCTGCCATTGTTCGGCTCAAGGGCTTTGACACCTCTCACTTCACACGTCAGTGCTAATTGAAGTTGTATCTCTTTGTACTAGCAAGCTTGGTAGCCTTAGCATTCAGTCCTTATAAAGTTAAATATATCATTGTAATGCATTTTTCTTCTTGGTTTTTGAAAGTAAAAACTAGCTTCATACTAAACATTACTCACTCAGTTCCAGGATGGATGGTGTTTTCAGGTTTCTGTTTGTTTGCCAGAGCATTTGCTGAATAGCTTGGGAATAGTAATCCTTGGTAGTAGAAAGCCTCCCAGGTAATTCCGTCCAAAATCAGGTTGTAGGTTTGGAGTTTTGGTTTGGAATGAAGATTATGTTGTGGAGGGTAGCATCCCTCTCTAGCGCTCTCAGTACTCATCCTCTCTTTGTTCTTTTCTCATTGCATTGCTGTTTTTCCTTAGCTGCCCTTTTCTGAGATGCACAGATGCACATACAGTGCCCTCCACAATTATTGGCACCCCTGTTTAAGATGTGGTCGAGGACTTCCAAAAATTCTCCTTTTTTTTTAACAACATAGAACCCAAATGCAAAAAAAGAGAAAAATCCAACCTTTTATTTAAGTACATTACTTTGGTGTAAAAAAAAATCACACATTTAAAAAAAACTTGAAATCATGTGTCCCACAATTATTGGCACCCCTGATGTTAATACTTTGTACAACCCCCTTTTGCCAACAAGACAGCACTTAATCTCCTCCTATAACATTTCACAATATTGGAGAACACAGAGAGAGGGATCTTTGACCATTCTTCTTTGCACAATCTTTCTAGATCATCCAGTGTCCTGGGTCCTCTCTTATGCACTCTCCTCTTTAGCTCGCCCCACAGGTTTTCGATTGGTTTGAGGTCTGGGGACTGAGATGGCCATGGGAGGACCTTGAGTTTGTGACTGCTGAACCATTTTTGTGTAGATTTTGCCACATGTTTTGGATCATTATCCTGCTGAAAGACCCAATGACGACCCATCTTCAGCTTTCTGGCAGAGGCCATCAGATTTTTATTTAAAATGTCCTGGTAGTTCAAAGCGTTCATAATGCCATGCACCCTAACAAGGTTCCCAGGGCCTTTGGAAGAGAAACAGGCCCACAGCATCACAGATCCTCCACCATACTTCACGGTGGGCATGAGGTGCTTTTCAGCATACTCATCTTTTGTTTTACGCCAGACCCACTTAGAGTGTTTGTTGCCAAAAAGCTCAATCTTAGTCTCATCTGACCAAAGCATACGATCCCAGTTGAAGTCCCAGTGCCGCTTAGCAAACTCCAGACGTTTACGTTTGTGAGTGTTAGTGAGAAAAGGCTTTTCCTTGCATGCCTCCCAAACAGCTTGTTGGCATGTAGAGAGCGTCTGATGGTTGTTTTGGAGACTTTGTGACCCCAAGATGCCACTCTTTGATGCAATTCTGTGACAGTGAGCTTAGGACTTTTTTTTACTTCTCTTACCATCCTCCTCACTGTGCGTTGTGGCAAGATAAACTTGGGACCTCTTCCAGCCTTGTTTGTCACTGTTCCAGTTGTTTTAATCTTCTTAATGATTCCTCTGACTGTAGATACGGGCAAGTTAAGGCGAGTGGCTATTTTCTTGTAGCCATTGCCTGACTTATGAAGGTCGACACAAATCTGCCTTACTTGAATGGTGTGTTCTCTTGTCTTTGCCATGTTGACAAATGGGTAAGAGCATTAGGCCTCTGTGTCACGTCATATTTATACCCCAGGGAAACAGGAAGTCATGAATTACTAATTAAAAGTTCCTAGATACCCTGACCAACTTTAGCAACTACAGAAAAATATATTTTTTAAAAAATCAATTAAAATTTTCAGCGGAATTGTTAGGGGTGCCAATAATTGTGGGACACATGATTTCAAGTTTTTTTTTTTCTAAATGTGTGATTTTTTTTTACCACCAAAGTAATGTACTTAAATAAAAGGTTGGATTTTTCTCTTTTTTTGCATTTGGGTTCTATGTTGTTTAAAAAAAAGGGAGAATTTTTGGAAGTCCTCGACCACATCTTAAACAGGGGTGCCAATAATAGTGGAGGGCACTGTATAAAGCCCCCTAGCGGTCGGGGGCCATAAGCGACCGCTTTTGTCGGCCCTGCAGTAATAAAATAACAGTGTGTATGTTTGTGCGTGAGGTTGTGTGTGTGTGTGTGTGTGCGTGTTTGTATTCATACATTTGCAGAGATATAGAAACACATACAGTGGGGAAAAAAAGTATTTAGTCAGCCACCAATTGTGCAAGTTCTCCCACTTAAAAAGATGAGAGAGGCCTGTAATTTCCATCATAGGTACACGTCAACTATGACAGACAAATTGAGAAAAAAAATCCAGAAAATCACATTGTAGGATTTTTTATGAATTTATTTGCAAATTATGGTGGAAAATAAGTATTTGGTCACCTACAAACAAGCAAGATTTTTGGCTCTCACAGACCTGTAACTTCTTCTTTAAGAGGCTCCTCTGTCCTCCACTCGTTACCTGTATTAATGGCACCTGTTTGAACTTGTT